>NW_021908385.1:0-538 GCF_006229205.1 Suricata suricatta | reverse complement strand
TGCTCACTCTCTCTTAAAACTTTAAAAGACAGCTTTCACTACAATGTAAGAGTTTAGGAAAAGACAAGAACAGATAAAAGATCAATTGGGAGTATGTAGACCAAGAGAACTTGGACTTGATTGTAGAGCTGGAGAATGAACAGGTTCATGGAATATTCTTGTGGTAAGATCAAATAAATTTGGACATAGGTTTTGGTTTTTTTTGAGAGCTGGGAATAAAAGGGATTCTGTCTTATGGAACAGGATGAATATTGTTCCTGTTTGTAGGAAGTTTAGTTTGGGACTGGTAGGTTGAAGTAGACAGATTGTGGATTTTGAGATTTTGTATTGGACTAATATTTTTTTATAGTATAATAAATGGGCTAAAAATAGTGGATTCATGATGAATAAGAAAATATACTGCAATGAATTTTATAGAATATTTAGAAGACTAATTCAGTTATTGGTAGAAAAAATAAAAAAATATATTTATATATCTAATCATCCTACATTACTGTCATAATCTCCTAATTTAATGACTATAGATTAGAAATATACT
>NW_021908384.1:0-538 GCF_006229205.1 Suricata suricatta | reverse complement strand
TGTAAACCATACTAGTGATAATTACTACCCTTGTTTATAACTATGAGTAAGTTTAGCTTTTCAACACTGAATATTATGTGCCCTATAAATTTCAAGTAGGTAGCTTTCAATAGGGTAAGTCATTTTTTTCTACTGATAAGTTGATGAAATTGATGTTTCCTGATTGTATTAAGTAATGCTATTAAATGTTAGATTTATATATAAAATGATATTCATCAAGATTTGAATAATATTATAACATGATCCTGATTAGGAACTGTACACTCAATGGATTCAATGAAAAATGTCAGTAAATCTGTTATTAACTGTGATATCAGTGAGATGACATAATAGCAGATTCCCCACTAGTTCTCCCACAACAATAATAATTTGGCTGCTGTCCATGGACAAAAGTACCTTTGTAGGAGTGTTGGGATCCAGATAAGAGGTAGTGAAATCCCAATGAAACTCAAGGCTGAAGTGAGCCATTCTGAGAAAACAGGCCCAGGTGGCAGATTCATTGATGGTAGTTCTGGATGTAGACCCAGAAATAGCCTCA
>NW_021908383.1:0-538 GCF_006229205.1 Suricata suricatta | reverse complement strand
TCTCCGCCTGAATCGAGCACTCCCCTAAATTAGCTGCCACCATATCCATGCACAATACTTTACTCCTTCTCCCTACATAGTCATAAAGACTTCTCACGGTATCATCCCACATGTGCTGCTTCGTATTCAATGTTGCTTTGAGACTCGGTCCAGCGAAGCCGGCTCCATTTCACGACGTGAACACATCACGTGTCCTTCGTCTCCTTGATGGATGTTTACATGGTGTCCATAAGAGTCTTCACCATTCTCCGACATTTTTAACTGTCCACTTCAGGAGTGTCACATATACGCACACCATCGTGGGACCCACCTCCAGAAGGCTTTCCTCTTGCAAAACTGAAACTCAATCCCCGTTAAACAACAGCACCCCCTTCCCCCCTCCCCTCATCCCCAGCAGCCCGCCTTCTGTATTTTCTGTTTCTCCGAATCTGAGGACTCTAAGGACCTCACACAAATGGAATCATGCCGTATTGATCTTCTTGTGATAGACTTATTTCCTCTAGCAGAATGCCTTCCAGGTTCTTCCATCCTGCAGCAT
>NW_021908382.1:0-538 GCF_006229205.1 Suricata suricatta | reverse complement strand
ACAGAGCTTGATGTGGGGCTCCATCTCACAATCCGTAGATCATGACCTGAATCAAAATCAAGATTTGGACACTTAACTGACTGAGCCACCCAGGTGTCCCATGGATTTTGAATTTTCCGTTTAATATATCTTGGAAGTTATTCTAAGATATGAACTTTTAAAATAAAGTTATGAGGATTTGTTCTTTTAAATGCCATTTTAAAAATGTTTTTATCCTGTGCTGTCATTACTTGTTTTAATTTTTAGTTTTCATTTAATTTTTTTACTAGTTTTTATTTTAATATTAAATTATCATTAAATTTCATGTTATTTTAAAGTTAAAATATTTAAAAAGCTTATACCACTAGATGGTGCTGTCATCACAAAGAAATGAAATATATACATACTTAAGCATTAATTTGCACATTTTAAGGAAAAAACCCAACTACTGTAGAACTGTATAAAGGTCGTCACTTACGACATGGAGATTTTTCTTTCTTCTCAATTATTTTATCTGTATATCTATATATTTCTGTATGTTTTTCTATATATTCTTTTT
>NW_021908381.1:0-538 GCF_006229205.1 Suricata suricatta | reverse complement strand
TTTTTTTTTTCCCATTACTGACAACTTTTGAGAAAGGTCCGACCACCATCTACAAATTTGAGGCAAGTTCAAGAGCAACTTTTGGTCATCAGCTCTAGGGATTTCTGTTTTTTAAAGGTCACATTGACCTTGTTGCAGGACCCTGCTTTTTAGAGAGGTAGGAAAGGCTTTTCTGAGATGGTCCTACTTGAGTTCAAATTTAAAAGTTGAAAAGCAAGTAGCCAAGGAAAGATGTGCAAAATGAAAGTTCTCAGGTAGCAGCAACACACATAAATGGGATGTTCAAGAAACAGAAAAGCCAGTGGAGTTAGGGCAGGGTTTCCCAAACATCCTGGCCTGCAAGCCAGAGCTCAAAGGACACATTTTGCGTTTTAAACCGGTACATAAGCACACAGGCCTGAAATACAAGTCACCTTCATACCAGCGTGCTCTGCTATTTCCTTCTGCTCCACCTCTTAAGAAGTAAACTACCGCTCATGACCTGACAGATGGATTTCAGAATCTAATAATTTATCTATTATGTAATCTTCTTTGCCGT
>NW_021908380.1:0-538 GCF_006229205.1 Suricata suricatta | reverse complement strand
TAGTGTTGCTGTGATTATTTTGTGCTTTTTTTCACTACACAGTGTATCTTTGAAATTGTGTCACATCACTGTAGCACTTGGTGTCCTTTTTACTGTCCCATGCGTTCTGCTGCATTGGAGCATTATGCTTTATCTCCCCAGTTCACTCCTCAAGGACACTTACATTCTTGCTAATTTTTCACTCTTATGTACAGGGCACATCCTTGTGCATAAATCTTTGCACATAGCTGTGTGGCTATGTGATACAAATTCCTAGAAGGTAAAAATGGGTGAGTCAAATTTGTGATCTTTCTCAAACATTGCATCTGCGTATATTCTGTTAGTCAGAGAGAGAGAGAGAGAGAGAGAGAGAGAGAAAGTGCAAGTGGGGAAGGGCAGAGAGAGAGGGAGACCCAGAATTCAAAGCAGGCCCCAGGCTCTAGGCTATCGGCACAGAGCCGGATGTGGGGCTTGAACCCATGGACCACGAGATCATGACCTGAGCTGAAGTCGGACGCTCAACCACTTGAGCCACCCAGGCACCCCTCTAGCCAACTTC
>NW_021908379.1:0-538 GCF_006229205.1 Suricata suricatta | reverse complement strand
TATAAGAAAGAAATTTCAGTGCTGCCAGTTATCTATCTTATATTTCCTAGGCATGTGAGGTGTATGATGTATTATTTAGTATCTGATACTTCAAGCATCCAAAGTAGATCTTAAAAAGGGGTGGAGGGGCAGAATAATAACTGGAAATCGAAATTTGTGAAGTGGTAATTAACTCTTCATCATAACAATGGGACATCATAGAGTTTGGATAATGTGTCTATGGTTTTGAAGTAGTCATTCTGTGAAATGAAGAAGGGCGTGGCTACTGGAAAATACCTCAAGCACGGCTGATGCGATGGCACAGGCCATGGGGTTTCCTCCAAAGGTGTTGAAATGATGCACGTGTTTAGCCAGAGACTTGGCTATCTCTAGAGAGAGAAAATGAAAGGTGGACAAAGTGACACATTCTATCTATAATCTTCCACTACATCACTTGAACTAGATTTACTATTATGTCATATTAATTATATATTTCATGGCAGCGAATCCAATTCATTCTTCATTTACCAGAGAGTGGATGTTATGAATGAAATTATGT
>NW_021908378.1:0-1299 GCF_006229205.1 Suricata suricatta | reverse complement strand
GGGGCCATCACTGCTGCTGCCTGCGTGACACAGGTCACACTGCTGCTCAAGCTGAGCCCCAGGGTCATTCTGGCCACCCCTACTGCCTCTCCAGGAGCCGGGA
The DNA here is from genome assembly GCF_006229205.1 of Suricata suricatta. Classification (NCBI taxonomy): domain Eukaryota; kingdom Metazoa; phylum Chordata; class Mammalia; order Carnivora; family Herpestidae; genus Suricata; species Suricata suricatta. The sequence continues at coordinate 1,196 of NW_021908378.1, read as the reverse complement.
CGCTGCAGTGCCATCACATTAGGGTCCAGCATCACAGCCCGTGCCCTTAGGCGGCAGCGGAGCTTGAATCCCAGCGTGCCTTTGTCTTTTTGTGGGTTATCTCCTTAGTTCTCACCACGGCCCCACAAAGTAGTTTTGCACGTCCCCATTATATAGATGAGGAAACATGCTCAGAGAGGAGAGGCCACTTGCCCTGGGTCACACAGCAGTAAATTACAGGGATTCACACCCAGGTCTGCGTCCACAACCTTTGCTCTTCCCACTGCTAGATGGGGGGAGAGCTTGTCCCGTGGAGTCTCGGCCTGGCACCTTCCTGCCCGTTAGTCACCCCTCTACACCCTTTCCTGTCACATCCCCCGTTCCTGGGTCTCCACCCTCTCCTCGGCTCTGCTCTGGCCCTGGGGACCACTCTGGGGGGGTTGCATGTGTCCTCTCAAGGCAGCACAGCCCCTGCCCCCAGTGGCCAGCAGATGGGGCCTCCTCTCCCCGCCCAGCCTTTCCTCCCGGGCTCCCCCCAGCCTCCCGGGCAAGCACGACACATGTGTGTTGGAGGGGAGGGGGTAATGGGGACCAGATGCGAAGCTGGGCCTGGGGTGGGCTTTGTGAGGCGGACATTCCTGGTCACTGAGGCAACGCCAGCCCGGTAGCATCTGGTTTGGCGAGCGTCCACCCTGATTGGCCAGGGCTGCGTGTGGAGAGCCCGGGCCGTGTGGCAGGTGGGGGACCAGCACCGAGACAGGCTTCCAGAGTCCGGGAGAGAATAATGGGGGGCAGAGGGGCGGAGGGGACACAGCAGGGGTTCATTGTCAGGCACCCTTGGCGTCTGGTCCTGGCTCTGCACCGTTTTATCATCTGCAGAATGGGAGCCAGTGATGGCACGTGCCCCCCAGACAAGCGCCCACCAGCGAGCAGCAGTACCTTCACGTGCTTCGGCTCTTTCTCCTGCCACACGTAAGAGTGGCGCTCCGAGTGTCCTGTTCTGCTGATAAACTGAGGCACAGAGTGGTCACGCCACTTGCCCAGGTCAGACACGGAGTGGGAGGCGGAGCCAGGATTTGAACCTGGGCCTCCTGGGTCCTGAGTCCCCCCGCTCTCCTGCTGCCAGGCCGTCCTGCTTCTCGGTGAGGTGACAACCTTCGGGAAAGGGGCTGTGTCAGCTGGCGATGTGGCTTGCCCCAGAAGCCCATGGGATGGGC
>NW_021908377.1:0-538 GCF_006229205.1 Suricata suricatta | reverse complement strand
CTGTACCCTGGAGCGCTGGTCCCCTCCCTGACAAGGTTTGTCCCAGAGCCTTCAGCAACTTGCCCCTTCCCTTCCTACCCATTACTCCCTGTTATTTTGTTTCTAGCCCTTTCCTTTTCTGACATTATTTAATGATTTGCTGCCTTGTTTATGTTCTGTCCTCCCCACCTGCCGGAAGTCTCTCAGGCTGGTCCAGGGCTCCCTGAAGGGGTAGCAGTGGAAGGGAACATGAGAGAGATTCACGCAGTTTCTTTCTTTCTTGACATCATCCTGGCATCCTCTTCTTCTATCACCTCCTATCTCCGCCTCTTTCGCCAGGTTTGGGGCCTCTATTTATATACTCACGACCTCCAAAAGTGGAATTTTTACAAATAATTCTCAGTGAGAAAGATGCCTTGAGAAGGGTGCAGAAACAGGTTTTACAGAGGCATTTCTTCAGAACTGTTCTAATTACAATGAGGTAACTTACACATCATAGGATCACAGGATATTCTCAGTGAAAAGCAGATAACATACACGTTTGTTTGAACCGGTAGTA
>NW_021908376.1:0-538 GCF_006229205.1 Suricata suricatta | reverse complement strand
TTTTTTTTTTCCCATTACTGACAACTTTTGAGAAAGGTCCGACCACCATCTACAAATTTGAGGCAAGTTCAAGAGCAACTTTTGGTCATCAGCTCTAGGGATTTCTGTTTTTTAAAGGTCACATTGACCTTGTTGCAGGACCCTGCTTTTTAGAGAGGTAGGAAAGGCTTTTCTGAGACGGTCCTACTTGAGTTCAAATTTAAAAGTTGAAAAGCAAGTAGCCAAGGAAAGATGTGCAAAATGAAACTTCTCAGGTAGCAGCAACATACATAAATGGGATATTCAAGAAACAGAAAAGCCAGTGGAGTTAGGGCAGGGTTTTCCAAACATCCTGGCCTGCAAGCCAGAGCTCAAAGGACACATTTTGCGTTTTAAACCGGTACATAAGCACACAGGCTTGAAATACAAGTCACCTTCATACCAGCGTGCTCTGCTATTTCCTTCTGCTCCACCTCTTAAGAAGTAAACTACCGCTCATGACCTGACAGATGGATTTCAGAATCTAATAATTTATCTATTATGTAATCTTCTTTGCCGT
>NW_021908375.1:0-538 GCF_006229205.1 Suricata suricatta | reverse complement strand
CTCCGACATTTCTCGGCAGCTTGAATCCTATGCGATGCAACAGACACTGTCAAGAAATGCAAAAATACAACTTCCCTCGAATGAGCAATGAAAATAAGGTGCAGCACAATTGCAGGAAATCATTAATAGCAAATTTAGGCCTGATTGTTTGAGGTCGTGCACAGACAATAGTTAACCCACATGTCACCGGAACAGCTGCCGTATTTTCCATCCTATCGACTGTGCTGGAAACCTGTGCACACTATTTCTGGGAGAACTTATCTGGCTACCCCAAAACCGAAGTAGCTGAATATAAAGGACATTAATTTTTTTTTTTTACATTTTTATTTATGTAAGGAATCTCTACACCCAACATGGGGCTTGAACTCACAAACCCGAGGTCAGGCGTCGCACGCTCTTCCGACTGAGCCAGCCAGGCGCCCCAAAAGTGCCTTAATTTCTTAGGAGGCTTTGACAGGCTTCCACTAAAACACATGTATCCCAAATAGGTCTTTAAAAGGGCTCTTAAGCTCAAATTTCAATATTCACTTTTTTTTTT
>NW_021908374.1:0-539 GCF_006229205.1 Suricata suricatta | reverse complement strand
ACACTTCCTGGTTTCAAAAGTTACTACAAAGTTACAGTAATCACAAAAGTGTGATACTGGCATAAAGATAGACATATAGACCAATGGGACAGAATACAGAGCCCAAAAGGCAACCCTCACATATATGGCCAAATGATTTTCAAGAAGGATGCTAAGATCCTTCAATGGGGAAACAACAGTCTTTTCAATACGCGATGCCAGGAAAACTGGATTCCACATGCAAAAGAATGAAGTTGGACCCTTATCTTACACCATATATAAAATTTAACTGAAAATGTATCAAAATTCTAATGTAAGAGTTAAAACAATAAACATAAGGGGAAAGCCTCATGATATTTGCAAATAATTTATTTGATATGACACAAAAGCACATGCAACAAAGGTAAAAATAGTAAGTTGGGCTATGTCAAAATTTAAAACTTCTGATTATCAAAGGACACAATTTGCAGCAAAAATGCAGCCTACGGAATGAGAGAAAATATTTATAAGCCACATATCTGAAAAGGGGCTAATATCTAGAATATATAAAGTGATTATAA
>NW_021908373.1:0-539 GCF_006229205.1 Suricata suricatta | reverse complement strand
AAAAAAAAAGACCATTTCATTTTAGGTTCTTTTTTGTAAAAATGTGTATTTATTTATTTATTTCTGAGAAAGAGAGAGAGAGTACGATCAGGGGAGGGACAGAGAGAGGACAGAGAGAATCCGAAGCAGGATCCATGCTGTTAGCACAGAGCCCAACACTGGGCTCAATCTCGTGAAACAGGAGATCATGACCTGAGCCGAAATTAGGAGTCTGATGCTTAACCAACTGAACCACCCAGCCCCCCTGCTTTAGGTTCTTTTAAAGCTGTATTGTTAACATGCTTCACTTTTTGGAGGTGGGGGAGGGGTGAAAATGTCACTAGTGGAAGGTGTCAGAAGCAGACTGGGTGAGGGCGGGTAGGGGTGCGGACAGCACTCCCTAGCTGAAACAGCTCTTGGTTCCCAAGAAGAGAGTTTCCCTAATGTTGATACACGTCGGCCAACTGACACAAACATATTGTTACATAAGGAAACTAATTTTTGTAATGTTCTCTTCTCCCTTAAACCCAAAGATGCCCTCCCACATCAAATGTATGAGA
>NW_021908372.1:0-539 GCF_006229205.1 Suricata suricatta | reverse complement strand
CTTTCCCTCTGGCAGGTCAGAGCGGTGCTGGAAACAACTGGGCCAAGGGCCACTACACAGAGGGCGCCGAGCTGGTCGACTCGGTCCTGGACGTGGTGAGAAAGGAATCAGAAAGCTGTGACTGTCTGCAGGGCTTCCAGCTGACCCACTCGCTGGGGGGCGGCACGGGGTCCGGCATGGGCACCCTGCTCATCAGCAAGATCCGGGAGGAGTACCCGGACCGCATCATGAACACCTTCAGCGTCATGCCCTCGCCCAAGGTGTCAGACACGGTGGTCGAGCCCTACAACGCCACCCTCTCTGTCCACCAGCTGGTGGAAAACACGGATGAAACCTACTGCATCGACAACGAGGCGCTGTACGACATCTGCTTCCGCACCCTGAAACTGACCACCCCCACGTACGGAGACCTCAACCACCTGGTGTCGGCCACCATGAGCGGCGTGACCACCTGCCTGCGCTTCCCGGGCCAGCTGAACGCCGACCTGCGCAAGCTGGCCGTGAACATGGTGCCCTTCCCGCGCCTGCACTTCTTCATG
>NW_021908371.1:0-539 GCF_006229205.1 Suricata suricatta | reverse complement strand
GACGTATTCCTACATACACAGGAATTCCAACATTTTATCAATGATATCTCTTCAGAAACGGACAGATACTTATGATAAAAACAATTCAATATATAACTTAGAGAAAATAGATAAGAAACAGCATTTTTCCCATAACACATGTGTCAATACATGTGGTAGTATGGCAATATGTGGATAAATATATACAAAATACTAATTTGGGGTAATAGAATGTTGATAATTTTCATTTTATTCATATTTTGTAATATGTCTGAATATACAGAAACAAATTAAAAAACATTTAATTTTATTTTAAATAATTGATTTACATTAGTTACATATTCAGAATACTCTTACAAGTTGATCTAACCTGTTTTCTTTTTTAAAAAAATCAGCTGCTTATCTATTTTAAAACTCTAGCTATGGGGGGGAGCGGCAAGATGGCAGAGAAGTAAGGCGCCCCATTACCTCCGTCCACCCACAATTATCAAACTGAGAAGAATTAAAAAGCCACAGCTCTCTAATCTCCAAGAACGGAGGTGTGCGAACAGACCCCTTAT
>NW_021908370.1:0-539 GCF_006229205.1 Suricata suricatta | reverse complement strand
ATATAACCCATATGAATATCCATTAAGATCCACAAGAAGATGCTCATAGAGAAAAACAATACCTTGCCACATTAAATTAAGCATAAGAGGACCACAAGGCAAGGGCCTTTTGGGTGGGAAGAGAGGACAGGTCCAGCATCTGTCCTTCCCAGTAAGGCAAGGATGAGGTCATGGTGTCTCCCGCTGTCAACATTCTTGTCCTCAAGACAGATTAGCAATCACAGCTCTGCTGAAGTTTGTTTGTATTTGCTAGGGAGAACATCACCATCAGGGAGACTGAGAAATCATCTGCATGTCAGGATAAGCAGGCATTAGAGAAGAACAGAGGGCTTCAGAAAAATCAAAGGCATTGATATCCAAACTATGCAGCTGTGCTCAGAAGAAAGAAATATTTGAGAGATCAGTGTTGTGGTAAAGAAGCTAGACTGGCGAAATGTGGACAGGCAAAGGCTTAGCCAACAGTATATGCAGAAACTGCATCTGGGTATAATAGTGGCATCAAAGAGACCAGCTAGAAACTGGTTATAATGATACAAGGG
>NW_021908369.1:0-539 GCF_006229205.1 Suricata suricatta | reverse complement strand
ATGCAGTCCAGAGCTCTCAAATGATCATCCATAATCTTCTTGGCCATGCTTTTTCTCTGCCTACTCTCAGATGCTCAGACATGATTAGATGCAAAGGGGAAAAAAAAAAGGACAATCATTCTCTGCCTCTATATGGGGAGTGAGGAAATCCTTCCTAGAAGCTCCCAACAAACTTTCCCTCATGTCTCCTGACAAGAATGATGTCACGAACCCAGTCAGTGACAGTGAGAACAGGACTCCCAGGGATGGTTTAGATAAGTTAGGCTCTAATCCTGTATCCAGGATGGGGTCCATGAGCAAACTGGATATTTCCTCAGAAGAAAAGGGTTGGGGGTAAACATTGGATGAATAACCAACAGAATCCACTACATCTGAATCTGGGTTCTTTGGCCCCTTCTCACTGAATTTTAACTTACTGATTTTTAATTTACTCACTGTTAAATTTCTCATTGTTTTAATTAACTTATGAATTTATTATTTCTCTGGGAGTGACTCTTGATCTTCAGATTCATATTGCCAAGATTCAACTAGATATCACA
>NW_021908368.1:0-539 GCF_006229205.1 Suricata suricatta | reverse complement strand
TGATATGAGGAGGGTAATGGCCCTGCAGAGATGCCAGTGGTACCCACAACTAAGTAGAGCCTGGACCATTCTGAGGCTCGAACTAAATTGTGAGCTCCCTTTTTACCAGGGACTATGTCTTCTTTCTGTCTTCCTGATTCTGCCTGTCAGAGAGCTGAATGTGTAGTAGGTGCTCAATAAATACTCTGAACAATTATGACTTATTTTCCCTCCCAGTTCAAAAAGCACACTCATTAAACACCTTTAAAAAATGTAGGAAGAAGAAAAAATTAGTTAAGGCTTCACAAGCCAAATATCAGCACAGTTGGTTTAGTAAATGAGTAGTTTGCAGTGGTTTGAAGGATGGCCTCTGTTGACAATGCTGGTGCCCAAATGTCAGGTCATTAGCTTTGCCCATTCTTTCTCGCTCTTGTAAAGCTAAAAATAGTTCTTAAATACCCTTCTGTCTGAAAAATTCCCATTTGGCCACACCCAAAACCACAGCTGGCTGAATGAGACATCACATTCCTTCTAGTATGCTCCTGTGATTGGGTTTAAGG
>NW_021908367.1:0-1299 GCF_006229205.1 Suricata suricatta | reverse complement strand
GGAATGCTCTCAGTTTTTCCCCATTGAGGATGATATTAGCTGTGGGTTTTTCATAGACTGCTCTTATAATGTTTAGGTAAGTTCCTTCTATTCCGACATTCTCAAGGGCTTTTATTAAGAAAGGGTGCTGTATTTTGTCAAATGCTTTTTCTGCATCTATCGACAGGATCATATGGTTGTTATCCTTTCTTTTGTTAATGTGATGGATCACATTGATGGATTTGCGAATATTGAACCAGCCCTGTAACCCAGGAATGAATCCCACTTGATCATGATGGATAATTCTTTTTATATGCGGTTGAATTCGATTTGCTCGTATCTTGTTGAGTATTTTTGCATCTGTATTCATTAAGGATATTGGTCTGTAGTTCTCTTTTTTGGCTGGGTCCCTGTCTGGGTTGGGCATCAAGGTGATGCTGGCTTCATAGAATGAGTTTGGAAGCTTTCCTTCTATTTCTATTTTTTGGAATAGTTTGAGAAGAATGGGTATGAGCTCTGCTTTAAATGTCTGGTAAGATTCCCCTGGGAAGCTATCTGGCCTTGGGCTCTTATTTGTTAGGAGAATTTTGATAACGCATTCAATTTCTTCACTGGTTATTGGTCTATTCATGCTTTCTATCTCTTCCGGCTTGAATATTGGTACTGCATGTGTATTTAGGAATTTGTCCATTTCTTCTGTGTTGTCCAGTTTGTTGGCATATAGTTTTCCATAGTAATCTCTGATGATTGCTTGTATTCCTAATGGATTGGTTGTAATAGATCCTTTTTTATTCATGATTTTGTCTATCTGAGTGCTCTCTCTTTTTTTTCTGAGGAGCCTGGCTAGAGGTTTATCGATTTTGTTTATTTTTTCAAAGAACCAACTCTTGGTTTCATTAATCTGCTCGACTGTTCTTTTGGATTCTATATTGTATATTTCTGTCCTGATCTTTATTATTTCTTTTCTTCTGCTTGGTTTGGGGTGCTCTTGCTGTTTCCTTTCTAGTTCCAGTAGGTTCTCTGTTAGTTTTTGAATTTGCACTCTTTCTAGTTTGTTGAGATTGGCCTGGATTGCAATATACTTCCCTCTTAGGACTGCCTTTGCTGCATCCCAGAGATTTTGGATTGTTGTATTTTCGTTTTCGTTGGTTTCCATATATTTTTTAATTTCTTCTCTAATTGCCTGATTAACGCAATCATTCTTTAATAGGGTGGGTTTTAACCTCCACATTTTTGGAAGTTTTCCAGACTTTTTCCTGTGGTTGATTTCACGTTTCATAGCATTGTGATCTGAAAGTGTGCATGGTATGATCTCTATTC
>NW_021908366.1:0-539 GCF_006229205.1 Suricata suricatta | reverse complement strand
TCTCTCTCTCTCTCTTTCCCTCTACCCCTCTCCCCTGCTCATATTCTCTATAAAAACAAATAAGAAGAAGACATTTAAAACTTAAAAAAATAAAGAAACGAAGAGACCAAATTTTAAGGACACACCATTACAAAACCATAAGTTATAGAGCAGAGCCTGGTTAAGGAAGAAATATTCAGTCTTGGTCTACTGTATTTTATGACTCTTTTTCTGAGTTCCAAGTGAAAGCTAAGCTATATATTTATGTGTGTTGCTGGATTTCTCCATTAATGTGGCACGAAACAAATTGAAATAGTAAAGTTATACTCAGAATCTTTGCTTCATTTCATAAATATCTATCTCAGTTACAATAATCAGTTATCATCAAAGGCTAGAAAATAATTTTCTAAAAGAAAACACTAAAAGGCTGCCAACTAGCAGCTTTTGATTTATTATCTTTGAAATGTATTAGCTTTGATCTGTTACATGTTACTAATTATACTTTCGTTCAGAATTGGGTTACTTTAATCAAATCATTAGGAAATCCAGTAACAGAGCAC
>NW_021908365.1:0-539 GCF_006229205.1 Suricata suricatta | reverse complement strand
GGAGGCGGAGGGCGCCGCGTGCACCGACGGCAAGGCCGCCGCCCCGTGCTCCTTCTGCAAGTGCAGGTTCGAGCACAAGAAGGACCTGGAGCAGCACGTGCACCAGGCTCACAAGCCCTTCCGCTGCCGGCTGTGCAGCTACGTGACGCTGCGGGAGGAGTCCCTGCTGAGCCACGTGGAGAAGGACCACATCACCGCGCAGGGGCCCGGCGGCGCCGACGCCTATGCCGAGAATGGCAAGCCAGAGCTGCCCCCCGGGGACTTCCCCTGCGAGGTGTGCGGCCAGGCCTTCAGCCAGACCTGGTTCCTGAAGGCCCACATGAAGAAGCACAGGGGCTCCTTCGACCACGGCTGCCACATCTGCGGCCGGAGGTTCAAGGAGCCGTGGTTCCTCAAGAACCACATGAAGGCGCACGGCCCCAAGACGGGGAGCAAGAGCAAGCCCAGGAGCGAGCTGGACCCCATCGCCACCATCAACAACGTGGTGCAGGAGGAGATGGTCGTGGCCGGCCTGTCCCTCTACGAGGTCTGCACAAAGT
>NW_021908364.1:0-539 GCF_006229205.1 Suricata suricatta | reverse complement strand
GCACAGCGACCCGCCTGCTGGGCCCCAGCCCCGGCGCTCACAGCGCTGGCCGGATGTCCCTCTCCTGTAATGAAACTGTGTAATCTCTTCCCAGAAATCCAGTTAATGGACAGAATTTCACTTCTGCCAAGTTTTGACCCGTAGATGCTTTCTCAACCTTCAGCACCAACTGTTGCTCGTTGATGCTGAGTCAGGTACAGTAGGCTTGAAAACGGGATGTGGGTCTGCGTCTATTCAAGGTGTGCGTCAAAGAGCCCCACGGATGAGCCATGCCTCTGAGAACAGGTGCATGTAGAGGCTCGGAGATGCAGATCAAATGGATCTAATTTTTATCTGCAGTCGTTTATTTCATCTTAAAGGGAGAGGAGTTGTAGGATTTAATGGGTGTTTTACTGTGGGGGGGGGAAACTTGCCAGTGATTTCCTATATAGTATTCAGAGTTTCTTGATCATATTCATAACCAGAATAATAGTATTCACCCTGTTCCATGGTGCTCTGTGGCTTTACACAGATTTTTTAAAAATATAAAAATTTAAAAA
>NW_021908363.1:0-539 GCF_006229205.1 Suricata suricatta | reverse complement strand
ACCCCAGAAAATAACAAGTATTGGCCAGTCTGTGGAGAAACTGGGCCCCTTACACAGTGATGGTGGGAATGTAAAATGGCACAGTATCTAGGGAAAATAATATGGCAGTTCCTCAAAAAATTAAAAATAAAATTACCATGTGATCTAGCAATTCCCACTTCAGGAAATATGCCCAAAAGGATTGAAAGAAGGGTCTTAAGATGATATTTGTACACCCATGTTCAGTGCATTACTCAGAATAGTCAAAGGGTAGAAGCAACTTCAGTGTTGTGGATAGATAACCAGATAAACAACATGTGATATATACGCACAATGAAATATCGCTCAGCCTTAAAAAGGAAAGAAATGCTGGCAAATGCTACACACATGAATCTTAAGGACATTATACTAAGTGAAATAGGCCAGTCACAAAAAGACAAATAGCGTGTAATTCCACTTACACGTGGTACCGAGGTAGTCCTATTATTAAGCCAGAAGCAGAACAGTGGCTGTCAGGAACCGGGTAGAGGGGAACAGAAGGACTGTTTAGTGAGTACAGA
>NW_021908362.1:0-539 GCF_006229205.1 Suricata suricatta | reverse complement strand
AGACTAAGAGGTCAAGGGAGTGGTCAGAAAAAGTATGAAGTTACCAACCAAGGGGCGTTTCATAAAGAAGCAGGACTTAAATGTATAGTGCCATGGCAAGTTTCAAATGAAGTATAAGGACCTAGTCTAGAAGAAAAGCCATCCTGGGATTCTTGACAAGAGTGACTTAAAATCTAGGAGAGAAGTGTGCACGTATACCACAGTTTAACACAAGGATCTGCAATGTGGCTTTCAGTAACTCCAGCATAACCTGACATACAGCAGGCAGGTCATGAATGAATGGATGGAGCTATGGGTGGATAGATGGAAGAATGATCAAGGAATAAATGTACAGAACTTAGAAGACTAAGTTAATGGAATAGATGTCTTGAAGAACGAGTGGGTAAACTAGATAATTTAATATTAAGGAAAATGAATGAGTGAAAGGGAATCTCATGGGTTTTAGCCTTTCTGATACAGTCTGAAATGGGATAGTAGGACTGGAATATGTGAAGTACACCAATAGTTGCTCAAACCTGAGACGGGCAAGACACACACTG
>NW_021908361.1:0-539 GCF_006229205.1 Suricata suricatta | reverse complement strand
GCCATACCCTCCCAACAGGACATGACATCATTTTAAGACATATAAATATTTCCCATGCTGTCCTCTAAACAAAATGGTTTGAACAGTCAGAAACATAGTGACATAGTGAATGTTACAAGACAATGCAGGTAGTTTGATGATTGATTAACTGGAAATAAGATGGAAGAAGAAGCTGATCACAGGGACAGGATGCTACTGCAATCACCTAAATAAAGGATTGCAAGTTCCAAGCTTAAGGCTGTGGAAGTGGGAATAGAGTGGTTAGATGGCAACTTCATGTGTAAATGAGACATTAGAGAATTTATTGAATATGGAAAATAAATAGAATAACAATCCTTCTGTTTTGAGTGAACTGGTTACTGAGTAACAAAAAACATATTTTCCTGGAGAATAGCTGATTTTTTTTTAATTTTTTAATGTTTTTTTTAAATTTATTTTTGAGAGACAGAGAGAGACAATGTGAGCAGGGAGGGTCAGAGAGAGAGGGAAACACAGAATCTGAAGCAGGCTCCAGGCTCTGAACTAGCTGTCAGCACAGA
>NW_021908360.1:0-539 GCF_006229205.1 Suricata suricatta | reverse complement strand
AGTAGGTTCATCTGACACCAGCTGCCTCCACCTTGCTTCCTAAGTTTGACCCCAACGAGATCAAAGTCGTGTACCAGAGATGCTGAGAGGGCCATCTGCATTCGCTCTATCTCCAAAGAAGGTTGGTGATGACATCACCAGGACATCAGGTGATTGGAAGGTTCTGGGGATTACAATGAAATTGACAATTTAGAACAAACAGGCCAGAATTGAAATGGTACCTTCTGTTTCTGCCCTGATAATTAAAGCCCTCAAGAAACTGACAAGAGGCAGAAAGCAGTGGGAAAATGCTAAGCACAGTGGAAATACCACTTTTCATAGGATTGTCAACAGATATGGCACCAATCTTAAGCCAGAGAACTCTCTGGAACCATTAAAGAGATCCTAGGAATTGCTGTGGGCTGCAATGTGAAAATGGGTTGCCACCCATATAGTATCATAGATGACATTAGTAGTGGCTCAGTGAAATGCCCAGCTAGTTAGAATCTACAAAAGGAAATATTTCAATAAAGGATCATTTGATAACCTAAAAAAAAAAA
>NW_021908359.1:0-539 GCF_006229205.1 Suricata suricatta | reverse complement strand
CTCCTTGTACACCATGCAAGGACCCTGGCACACTCCGCCTTTTTGCTCTCTGCTCTAAGCCCCCCTGTAAACTCATCAAACCATGCCCCTGCCGATCTAGTCATAGTAACTACTTAAAAGTCTCCAAATGGAACAGGGCTTTTTTGTTCTCTGCATTTGCAGAAGTCTGTTTTTTATTTATTTGTTTGTTTGTTTGTTTGTTTTTGGCCATAAAATTAGCCTTTATTTCTTATTAACAAATCACATCTTTTTCTAAAAAAAGGAGAAATTTGCTGACTTGTTATCACTTCTGGAAAGCCATCCCTGGATTCTTCTCTGTGTTCTCAAGGTTTTAGCACATAACAGATATCATTATAATGGAAAAGTGTATGTACTTCACTTTTCTGAGGCCAGCGACTCTTCTCTCATTATCTTTTTTCTCAGTTCTAAGCATAATGTATATATACATATATATATATATATATACACACATACACACACACACATACACACACACACACACACACACACACACACACACATATATATATATATATATA
>NW_021908358.1:0-539 GCF_006229205.1 Suricata suricatta | reverse complement strand
TCATTTTGTAATGTCATGCACCGGTCACTTGGATTGTGAATTGTGTGGACTTCCACCGGTTGTCCTGTTTCGTCGCAAAACATCAGGACAATCCCGTTCGTTCTTACCACGACCGGTTTTGTCACGAGTCTTTGACTTGCAGAAGCTGTCAAGCCCGTGATGACAGATACAGGTTTTCAGAAATTCTGATTTTTACTTGAAAGCTCAAATTTTGGGGTGATAAATCCTATAAATTTTCCTTGAAGGAATAGGCTCCCTTTGCTCTTCTTCGAGGCGAGGTCTACCAAATACCCAAGCCCAGTAACCAGACATTTTCATCACTCCTTGGAGTGTATGAGGTTTCACACACTGACGCGGGGTTCAAACCCATGCACCATGAGATCATGACCATAAGCTGAAGTTGGATGCTTAACCGACTGAGCCACCCCGGAGCCTTATCTTCATTCAGACATTTGCACAAAGTGCCTTGTTCAAGGAAACCATCAGCCTTGGGTGGCAAGCAACGCACCTGCCTCATGAGCCCCTCCCACTTTGTCGTG
>NW_021908357.1:0-539 GCF_006229205.1 Suricata suricatta | reverse complement strand
AGTAGGGGAGAAACAGAGAGAGAGGGAGACACAAAATCTGAAGCAGGCTCCAGGCTCTGAGTTGTCAGCACAGACTTGATATGGGGCTCAAACTCGTGAACCTGAGCCAAAGTCAGATGTTTAACTGACTGAGCCACCCAGGAGCCCTTGCCTGTCATTTCTTAAGGGAAGAAGCTATTATTAGTTTAATCATGCACTAAGGTAGCTGAATTTTAGCTTCAGTCCTTGTGAGGGCAGGCTTTTTCCCCCCATTTGCCCTTATTTCTAAAGTTAGCCCTTGAAAGTATTAATAAAAAGCTTATAATAACATAAGACTGTGTCTTAATAATACTTCAACAAAAGGAAAAGAGGGACACCTGGGTGGCTCTGTCAGTTAAGCATCCAACTTTGGCTCTGGTCATGATCCCATAGTTTGTGAGCTCGAGTCCCACATCAGGCTCTCTGCTGTCAGCGCAGAGCCTGCTTCGGATTCTCTGACTCCCTCTCTCTTTGTTCTCCCCCTCTTGTGTGTGCATTCTCTCTTTCTCTCTCTCTCTCTC
>NW_021908356.1:0-1299 GCF_006229205.1 Suricata suricatta | reverse complement strand
ATCTGTCTTGACTTAGTTCTCCAAAGGGCCCGTGGGGTGGGCTCCACAGCCCGACTCTGATTTGTTGATGGACCCAGAGGCCATTACAGAGAGATTCAAAACTCCCCAAGCGCCCAAGTTCTAATCAGAAGAACTAAGACTTGAGCCCATGTTGGACTCTGAAGCCTTTAACCACTATGCTATATAAATAACATTTTAAAAGCAATTTAGGGCGCCTGGGTGGCTCAGTCCGTTAAGCATCTGACTTTAAGTCAGGTCATGATCCCACAGTTTGTGGGTTCGAGCCCGTGCTGGGCTCCGTGCTGACAGCTCAGAGCCTGGATCCTGCCTCAGATTCTGCATCTCCACTCTCTCTGTCCCTCCCTCACTCACACTCTCTCTCTCAGAAGTTTACTTCCAGAAACCTATCGTAAGGAAGCAGAGACATGATCAAAGACGGTGAAGGAGAAGGCTTATTCCAACATCACTCCTAACACGACGTGGGAAACAACACAAGTGCCCGCCAGGCCAAGACCGATGGACTGAATCACGGCGTCTGCAATGGAAGACTGCGCATCCATTAAAAAGCGCGTTTTCGAAGAACTCGGGAAGAGCAGATGGAATCGCAGGAGCAGCAGAAGGTGCTGTGAAATTCAGAGAGGAAGGTGTTTCACCTGGGTCTTGAGGAGTAGGAGGGAATTTCACAAGCAAAGGAGGAGTAAGAATGGTCCGGACAGAAGTCAAGGTGAGCCAGGAGCAGAGAAAGCCTGGCATCTGGGGTTGTGTGGGGAGGCCAGCGGCGGGCAGCAGGCACCACACAGCAGTGAGGCCAGGGCAGCGGCGGGCAGCGGGCACCACACAGCAGTGAGACCAGGGCAGCGGCGGGCAGCGGGCACGGCACAGCCGGCGAGGCCAGGGCAGTGGCGAGCAGTGGGTACAGCACAACGGTGAGGCCAGGTGTGGAAGCGGCTCTTGAACCACCCAGACTTCTAGGCAGTAAGGAGACACTGAAGAGGTTTTTTCTTTTTTTAATAATAGTATATTGTCAAATTGGTTTCCATATAACACCCAGTGCTTCTCCCCACAAGTGCCCCCCACTATGACCATCACCCCCTCCCACCCTCCGCCTCCCCTTTCAGTCCATGGTTCCTCTTCAGTATTCAGTAGTCTCCCTTGATCTGTGTCCCTCACTCTTCCCTGCTCTCTTTCCCCCTTCCTCTCCCCATGGTCCCCTGCCAGGTCTCTCCTGTTAGACCTATGAATGCAAAGGTCGAGGACAGGGATAGATGGGCAGATATGTGACCAAAGAAATAACTGGAG
>NW_021908355.1:0-539 GCF_006229205.1 Suricata suricatta | reverse complement strand
CCCCCAGGTTGGTAAGTTTCCCCCTTCACAGTGAATTTTGTACCAGGCTCTTCCTGGCACCCAGCTGTCAGGGACTGCAGAGTCCTGGGTCAGAATAATGGAAAAGCCTGGGGGGGTAACCAGACAGTTGTGCCTAAGCAGTCCGGGAAGCCTTCTTCCAGAAGAGGACCCGAGTTGGGTCTCCAGGATCGAGACTTCACCCTGGAGGGGTCGGGCAAGGAAGGGCAGTCCAGGCAGAACCACTTGGCAAATGACGGACAGAGCGTGGCATTTCTGGAACCCTCAGGGTGTCAGTATTACTTGGAGGGGGAAGTGGGGAGGGGCTCTGGCAGTCTGCAGAGGGGTTGTTGATGGGAGCTTGGGGATGCTTCGAAGGGGTGGCTTCGTAAGCAAGGACGGCCCTTGTCGTTACCCGCTGGTTAACTTCAGTTCATGAGACATAAGCACACAGGAACCCGGGTTTTTTGGGAGGAGGGCTAGAATATTTGGGTGGCAAAGTGTTCTCCACCTCTTGGGTTTGGGCTGATTCAGTTCTCCAG
>NW_021908354.1:0-539 GCF_006229205.1 Suricata suricatta | reverse complement strand
CGCGCGGAAGCATCACCGACGGACGCTACACACCACACGACCAATCACGCGCCGCCTGGCTCAGATTCCTCCGCCAGAGGCTGCGCCGCAGCCGCAGGTGGCCCGGCCAGCGCGTTCGCCCCGCGCCGCCAATAGCGACCCCCGCCGCCCTTCCCGTGATGCCCCGCGGCTGACCTCCGACCTCGCCGCCCACCCCTCCCCGCGGCCTGCTTCTCCCCGGACCCCTGCCGAATTTGCAGCGCTCCGGAGGCTGTGGGGCGTGCCACCGAGGAGCAGCTCTTCCCGTAGCGCCTGAGGGCCCCGGCGGGGGCCGTCCCTTCGTCTTTCCTCCCCGTGACGGGGCCCGGTGGCGGGCTGGTGGCTGCGGCCGCGTCCGGGAGGCGACTCGGTGAGCGGGGCGGAACGCGAACCTGACTGGGCGGCGATGAGGGCGGGCTACGGCTGCGGCCCTTTGGGGCGGGGCGGGGCGGCGGGAGGAGCGGGGAAAGGGGTGGGGCGTCGGGGCCTCGCGTCCTCCCTCAGCGCCATTTTGTGGCAGC
>NW_021908353.1:0-539 GCF_006229205.1 Suricata suricatta | reverse complement strand
CCTGCTTCTGGTTCTGTGTCCTTCCCTCTCTGCCGCTCCCCCTCTCATGTTCTGTGTCTCTCTGTCTCAAAAATAAATAAAACATTAAAAAAAAAATTCAAAATGTCAAGGACAGTTTCTACTGGACATGTATCACTTCATACCATCATAAAGTAAAAACAATTTAGATCCAGTCTTCGTTAAGTTAGGGACTGTCTATAGTCAATAATAAACACATGTATTTAATGCACTTTAATACCACAAGTTTTTAAAATTGTTTTTAATGTTTATTTTTGAGACAGAGCATGAGTGGGGGAGGGGCAGAAGCAAAGAGAGAGACCCAGAATCTCAAAAAGGCTCCAGGCTCCGGGCTTTCAGCACAGAGCCCGACGTGGGCTAGAGCTTGGGAACGGTGAGATCATGACCCGAGGTGAACTCGGACACTCAACTAAGCCACCCAGGCACCCCACAAAAACTTTTTTAATGTTTATTTTTGAGAGAGTGTACACACGCTGGCTGGGGAGGGGCAGAGAAAAACAAAGACAGGATCTGCAGTGGGC
>NW_021908352.1:0-539 GCF_006229205.1 Suricata suricatta | reverse complement strand
TAGCATAATGTTTTTAAGGTTCTTCCACCTTGTAGAATGTATCGTTATTTCGTTTTTTAAAAGTTTACTTATTTATTTTGAGATAGAGGTTGGGGGAGGCAGAGAGAGAAAGAGAGAATCCCAAGCAGGCTCTGCGGTATCAGTGCAGACCCCCCACGCGGGGCTCCAACTCACAAAACATGAGATCGTGATCTGAACCAAAATCAAGTTGGACCCTTAACTGACTGAGCCACCCAGGCACCCCAAGCACTTCATGTTTTTAGTTGCCATTGAACATTACGTCGCATGGATATGCCACATTTTGTTGACCCATTCATCAGTTGATGGCTATCGGAATTGTTTACACTTTTTGACCATTGTGAATAATGCTGCTATGAACAATTCTTGTACGGGATTTTGTGTAGACAAATATTTCCATTGCTTTTGGGTCTATACCTAGGAGTGGAATTCCTGGGTCTATGGTAACACCATATTTAGCTCTTCAAAGAACCGTCAAACTATTTTCCAAAGTGGCCACACCGTTTTACATTCCTCCTAGC
>NW_021908351.1:0-539 GCF_006229205.1 Suricata suricatta | reverse complement strand
TTTTTTTTTATTATGGTTCATTGCTAGTTTCATAGTATTGTACTTAGAAAAGATGCATGGTATAACTTTGATCTTTTTAAATTTGTTGAGACTTGTTCTGTGACTTAGTATATGATCTATTCTGGAGAATGTTCCATGTGCCCTTGAAAAGAAGGTTTATTCTACTCTTTTTAGATGGAATGTTCCCAATATATCTGTTAAGTCAATTTTTTCCAATGTGACTTTCAAAGCCACCATTTCCTTGTTGATATTCTGTCTGGATGATCATTGATATAAGTGTAGTGTAAAAGTTCCCTACCATTATTGTATTACTGTCAACTTCTTCCTTTGTCTGCTAATAGTTGCTTCATATATTTAGATACCTCCATGTTGGGTACATATTTACAATTTTCATATCCTCTCATTGGATTGTTTTTTTTTTTTTTGTATTATGTAGTGTCCTTCTTTGTCTCTTGTTACAGTTTTTGTTTCAAAGTCTATTTTGTCTGATATAAGTATTAATACTTCAGCTTTCTTTCACTTCCACTTGCATATTTTTC
>NW_021908350.1:0-539 GCF_006229205.1 Suricata suricatta | reverse complement strand
GGCTTTGTTTCTAGTAGCATAAATACTTTCTTAAAAATAGAATATATTATTTACATCTTAATTAAATATTCACATAAAACAATTTTAATGTCATGAAGAATCAAGAATTTGCATTAGATAATACTAAGCTTAGGAGAATTTTCTGAGTCATTGTAGTTAAATTGTAAATTTGCTGTGACTTCGGTCAATAAGTAGCAGACGATATTGTCTAATTTCAATTACTTTTAAATTTCTAACATTACAATATTAGAATGTTAATATTCTTAACATTTTTATACTAAAATAATTCTCATAATCAAATAGGAGTGTTACTAGGATCTAAAATAGAGATATTATGTGTAATTGCTATGACAATGTTTATAGCGTGTAATAGTCATGTCAGTGTTTGAATCATTACATGAGAGTAATAAATAGATTTTAAAATATTGGTACCTTATTTACCTCAATTTCTTTACTTTTCATTATCACTGTATCCATCTTTAAAAATAGAATAAAAATAGGTAAGTTATTTGTATGTTAAAACTAATAAAATTTAAAAA
>NW_021908349.1:0-539 GCF_006229205.1 Suricata suricatta | reverse complement strand
AAAAAAAAAAAAAAAAAAAAAAAAAAGATGCCAATGAGCCTTGACCTGAAAAAGTCTGGAGATCGAACCCGTAACAAAGAAACGCCAAAGGAAGCGGTGAAGGAAACGTGAGCATGGGTGGGCACTTTCCCTCCTCCTCAAGCCATTGTTCAGTTAATGCACCCAATCCGTGTCTGTGGTTTGCGGCCCAGTCATGTTGAATGCCACGCTGCCTCTTCCATTACTTTCGCAGGGCTAAGAGGTTCACACTCGTAAATGAAGACAACCCCCCTCCAACCTTCCGTGTTATTAAGTGGCAGGACAGACATGGGCTGATCGACCTTGCGAGTCCCTGCCAACAAGCTACCTGCGGCTTCACCGTGGCAGTTTCCCTCCAGTCCCAACACCCCCCACAAACTGAGCGTCCCCCTGCTCGCTCTTACCACCAGCAAGCCTCACGGAGCTAGAGCTTACACGTGACTGCAGAGTATGAACTTGGGCACAGGGTGACCCACGTGAGTGAACTGCCCAGCGGCAGCCGCAGTGCTGGGAGGGGCCCG
>NW_021908348.1:0-539 GCF_006229205.1 Suricata suricatta | reverse complement strand
GTTTGTGAGTTTGAGCCCCGGCTCAGGCTCTCTCTAATGTCAGCACAGAGCCCTCTTCAGAGCCTCTGTCCCTCCCCCATTCACACTACCTCTCTCTCTCTCTCAAAAATAAGTTATGAAAACAAATTTTAAGAGAGGAAATTTTAGCGCCACAAAGGCGTTTAAAGGGACTTACAGTGAGGTTTCGCCGGGTAGGATGCAAGGTAACGCTTCTCTAGCCCACCTTCGCAAACACATCTTCGGCCGGGCTGTATCTCTTAGTAACGTGTCACCAGCCGGACCTGGGTTCCTGGGATTGCACTGAAGTGCTGACTGCGGCCCCAGGGTGGCTACGAGGTAGGAGCTGTGACCACCTCAGTGGCCTTGCTACCTCTGGGTCACACATATTTCAGTCTTTTTTAGTTTTTTAAGTAACGAGCATGCGTTATTTGAGTTATCAGCAAAAAAAAAAATTCCTTTTTAAAGTTACCTGCACCTAAGAACATAGAATTGAGAGTTATTTTCTTTTTTTAAATATTTATGTATTTTTGAGAGAGAGA
>NW_021908347.1:0-539 GCF_006229205.1 Suricata suricatta | reverse complement strand
GTACGAGCATATGGCATTTGACTTTCACTGTCTGACTTACTTCAGCATAGAGTATGTAGTCAAAAAAAGGGAATCTGTTTTAAAAAGGGTTTTTTTTTTAATTTTTAAGTTTATTTATTTATTTTGAGAGAGCCAGAGAGAGCAAGCAGGGAGGGGCAGAGAGAGAGGAGAGAGAATCCCATTCAGGTTCTGCACTGTCAACCCAGAGCCCGATGTGGGGCTTGAACCCATGAACTGCAAGCTCATGACCTGAGCTGAAACCAAGAGTCAGAAGCTCAACCAACTGAGCCACCCAGGAGCCTCAGTTTGTTGGTTTTGTTGTTAAGTCTTGTGTAATGAGTTCTGAATTTATCCCTGTCTTGTGTTGCAACTGAAACAGAGTACTCTTTATCCAGGGACTTAAAACAGGATTGATCTTGTCTATGCAGATGATGTGAAGAGAGAAGAGCTGCTCACCCACTCACACTTGGTTTTCCCACACCTGTCCCCAAAGCAGAGGCCATTCCTCACCTGAGCAGCTCTCCACTTCAGATCACTGT
>NW_021908346.1:0-539 GCF_006229205.1 Suricata suricatta | reverse complement strand
GCGCTCGGCCGCTGCTGTTCTCCCCCCACCCTCAGCCTCACTGTTCCTGTCTCTGAAATGGGCTTTGGAGGGCTGTTGGGGGCGGGGGGACTCTGGGAGAGAGCGCCCCAAAGTGCCCAGCGTGGCACCCCGCGCGCAGGAGCGCCCCAGCAACGGGCTGCCGGGAGGTGGTTGTGACTTGGCTGGACCAGCTCCATCGCTGTCACCCCCATCTGTCCCAGTCCTGTGGTCCTCAGTGCTCCCCCCTGTCTTGGCTCTTTTCCTGCCCCAAGCCTGCCCTTCCAGCCCCATCCCTTTCCCTTCTGCCCCATCTCTGTCGCCCCTCCAGCCCCATTCTCATGGGCCCCTTCTGCCCCGAGCCTGTGGCTCCCCGGTGCTGCATCCTGGTCGTTCCTTCTCTGGTCCCTGCTGCCCCTGCTGCCAACTGCGTCCTCTCCCCAGCTCCCTGGGGGCTCCTTAGCTGGGGAGTGCAGGCTTCTTGCCTTTGCCCCAGGTACTTAAAGTGCAGTTTTCAGTGCGTTCTCCCTTGAGGTCCAGTA
>NW_021908344.1:0-539 GCF_006229205.1 Suricata suricatta | reverse complement strand
AAAAAAAAAACTTGTGGGTTATAGCTAATGCTGTGCTCAGAAGGAAATTTATAGCCATAAATATGTAAAATTAAAAAGAAAGGCTGAAAGTCAGTGATCCTAAGCATTCACTTAAAGAAAAGAAGAACCTTAGTTGAACCAAGGTACTGGTCGTTTCAGTGCACTGAGGCAGTGTCTTTGTGTGTCTTTTTTTGTGTATTTGAGGTTAGTCCCTGGAGAAGCCCTCAAAGAGAACAGTGTGGAAGTCTCATTCAGAAAGGCAAACACTTCCTGGCCTCTGTCTGTCCCGTCTCCACTGCCATAAGTGGGTGTAAAAGCTTCTATGTAGGAGACTGGCGGGTGCAAGCACGTATGCATGATTGGGGGTGGGTATATGAGTGTTTGGATGTAAAGCCATGGGAATATGGTGTAGGAGCATCCAAACTCACCACAGTGAGGAAATAGTGTGGGATCATGAAGTTCAGAGAGACTGGCCACACGGCCTCTAAATGGGGGAGTCCTGTGTCCCCCCTGGGCTAAGGATGCGCTCAGCAGGGCCT
>NW_021908343.1:0-539 GCF_006229205.1 Suricata suricatta | reverse complement strand
GAGAAAGTGTGAGTGGGGGTGGGGCAGAGAGAATCCCAAGCAGGCTCCATGCTGTCAGCACAGAGCCCGACATGGGGATCAAGCCCGCAAACCACGAGATCATGACCTGAGCCGAAGTCAGGCACTGAACCGGGCACCCCAACAACCTAACCATTTCGATTGAGGAAACGTGGTCGTTACTGGGGGACTGACAGACACCCGCCCAGCGAACGGCCTGGAGCCCGGTCGCTGCTGAAGAAGGGAAGGAAGGTCGTGGGGTGCGGGAGGCAGTGCTGGTGATCGCCCAGACCTGACCGCTCTCCTGCCTGGGCACAGAAAGCCTGTGCCTCCCAGTGAGGCCACGTGACTAATTCCAGCCGGGTGGCTCTGGGAAGTGACCCATGGTGAAAATGCCCAGCAGGATTCTTGAGCAGCTCTTCCCCACCACGGCGACCACGAAAGCCACCGTGGCCACAAGACGCAGTTCCAAGATCCTGGTGCTTCTGTCAGCCAGGGCCCCCCGAGAGACTGTGGGAAGAGCTCTGCGGGCATCAAGAAAC
>NW_021908342.1:0-539 GCF_006229205.1 Suricata suricatta | reverse complement strand
TGGCCCCGGGCTTAACCGCATCTTTTCATCCTGGCCTTATTATCCCGTGGGAGCGGTTCTGCCCGGCTAGCCCGTCTCGCCTTCACCCCCCGGATCCTTCTCCGGGTTTGTTAGGTGCATCCACACCCAGATCTGTTCACGGGGACCTATTGGAGGAGATGAAAACACGGTTCTTTTTTCCCCTTGAGGGTAAGTGATGTCTCGTTCAACATTCCTTTTGCCTAATTGGGTAATTTAATTACTTTTAACTATGAGGTTGATGATTAAAAGGTCACCATAGTCAAAATGAACTGATCACATGATCTGTTCCAGTCGACATTAGCCATAAAAACTGTTTCTGCCCACCATGGATTGATTAAGCGCTCACTTAATACTGCATAGAATTTACTGGATCATGGGAGCACAGAAGAGGCAGGAGACACAGCCTCTACAAAGGAGGTATTCCGTGTATTTTTTGCCAAACACCTTCTAGATTGTGGTTCTGTTTGGTGTTTTAGAAACCACACAGGATCTCCTAATAACTATTTAACTCACTAATT
>NW_021908341.1:0-539 GCF_006229205.1 Suricata suricatta | reverse complement strand
GCTGGGTGTTGGCTGTGGTTTCTGTGAGGGTGTGCACTTTGCCTCCTGCAGGGCACATTGCCTCCTGCAGCAGCAGCACAAATCCATGCCCATACCTAGAGAAACTGCTCCCTTCCCCTTCGAGATCCTGGCTAAGAAACCAGTAGCCAAAGCAAGTACATCTCATCTGTGGTAGTATAAACGTGCATGGACTCAGATTTTGAAATGAGGCGAGCATGGAAAATACAGCTTGGCTCAGCTGTGGCACAAGGAGATCGGAATTATTAGAGTGGCCTGCAGCGCTTACTTCCAGCGGAGCTTGAGGTACTGCCATTCTACTCTTTTCAACCAATGTGGCGGGGTCTCTGAGAGCAGCCCCCAAGACCTACTACACCAAACCACGCCTATCCACAAGAAGGAGCTGATGCTTTTTTTTCTTTTTTTGTACTTATTTATTATTATTATTACCTTTTTTACATTAATTTTTTAAATTTTTTACTCCTTATCTTCCTTTTTACTTTCTCCCTCTTCTGTTTTTCTTCCTCTTGCCATCCAGATAT
>NW_021908340.1:0-539 GCF_006229205.1 Suricata suricatta | reverse complement strand
AAAACTGAATTATGCTCCGACTGTTCCCTAATGTGTCCGTTGGGTTGGAACAGATCTGCATTTTCAAAGCAAGTGTTAGGACAGTCAAAGCTTGCCTTACTTTGTTCCTCGAGGTCCTGCTTTTCCCTTGAACCAGGGGAAAGAATTACGAATTTGGAAGAGAACTCAAGATACCTTGGAGTCTGTGATGTGCTCAGAGGGGTTGTCACCTGACAGACGCTGGTCCGAGGGTAGGCGGCTGCACACAGGACGCCCCGGTGTCCCTGGTGTGCGCTGCACACGTCCTTCCAGAGCTGCTCACAGCTTCTGTCGTGTGGCATATCACTGGAGTGTATGTTTGCACGTACTAGATCATTCTTTGCTGTAACAGGATTGAATAGACCATAAGTAGCTGAGCATTAATTTTTTAAAGTTATTTTAAGCTTCAAGAGCTGGTGTGTTTTAAGTAGTAGTTACTGTGTTTGTCTGTAGAAATCATCAGGGTCCCACTCTCTTTTTTCTGTCATCTTTTCTCATCCTTCCTTCTCTTTTTTTTTTTT
>NW_021908339.1:0-539 GCF_006229205.1 Suricata suricatta | reverse complement strand
TATGGGGTGGCAGGTTGCAGCTGGGGTTGGAGCCTTTCAAAGGCTCAACCTGTTGAGGCACCCCGAATGGCTCCACCACTCACAGGCCTGGCATCTTGTCTGAGATGGCTGAAACAGCCTGGAGAGACAGGAACTCTCTCTCTCTACATGATATTCCAACATGGCCAGCTGAGCCTCCTCACAGATGGCGAACTCAGAGTACTTGAACTTCTCACATGACACCTGACTTCTCTCAGAGCATCATTCCAATAGACTTAGGGAGAAAACTTAAGGTCTTTTTTGAGCTAAGCTTGGGAAGAATACAACATCACTTTTACTCATTCTGTTGACCAGGCCAGATCCAAATGGGAGACTACATGAGAGCCTGATGACGGGAGGCATGGCTTACTGGGGAGGCTTTTTTGAATCTAGCTGCTACTGTGGATAGGATTTCAACATTCAAGATGGGAAGAGGGTCAGCTCCTTGGGAGAAGGGGCCACAAGAGCAAGCACGGGAATATGTGGGGAACAGCTCATGGTTTTGGTTTTGATTATTTTGT
>NW_021908338.1:0-539 GCF_006229205.1 Suricata suricatta | reverse complement strand
AAGAATAGAGTGGGCTTCCTCAAGGAGGTGGGCTTGCCCGGCTATCGCGGCGAACGCGTCAATCAGCTCATTCGGCAGCTCAATTAAACCCAGAATATCTGAAAGCACAGCGCATTGAAGGCATGTGTTTTGTCTTTTGGAATCGTTCTCGGTATCTTCAAAGAAGATTATTTTCTGCTACATCTTCAGAAACTAGAGGAGGTGGAGTCAAGGAAAAGATGATGATGTTCCTGGCAGGCACTTCTCATCGCAGCCCAGCTCCAAGAAGTTCCAGTGTGTTCTGCACGTTGACTGCACGGTCACCTCTCAAGTCAGCAGAGGACTCTTGCCACTGAAGAGGGAATACTGCTGGCTCACATCTTTTATCCTGGGGTTTAATGTTGGTAAACGAATATCCAGGCATAAATACAAGACCGCAGTGGACCAAGCTCAGGGACATCCTGGAACCTGGGGGTTCCTGGGGCTTTGTTTTGGAAGGAACTTAAAATACAGTTACAAAGAGGAGCACAAACACACACACACACACACACACACACACA
>NW_021908337.1:0-539 GCF_006229205.1 Suricata suricatta | reverse complement strand
GAGTGGGAAGCCGTAAGCACCCCAGGGCTGAAGGCCTGAAGAGGAGCCGTATTTCCAGAACCCAGAAAGGGACAGAACCAGACTGGTGCTGCCCAACAAGAGCTGTCAGCTTGGACAGATTCAGCCACAGCGAAAAATACAAACCAGGGCGGAGAGCAGTGGGGAAGAAATATCCCCACTTCTCCCGTCCCATCCTCTGAGCTCCTGCTGGAGCCCCTGCTGGCCAAGCACCAGGAGTGAGGAGTCAGAGGCCCAGGGGTCAGTGCCCTTGCTTGCCATAGAGCAGAGGACAGGGGAGGTGCAGGGGGCATGGGTCTGGCAGGGTGGGGACCTGCAGACCCCTGCCCAATGACTAGTGTGAAGGAATCAGAACAGTAAATTGACTATTCAGTGAAACAGAACCTGAGCATCAGAGAAGATACACCCACATTTGGTTTCACTGTTAGCTACTGTTTTTTTTTAATAGTTTATTGTCAAATTGGTTTCCATACAACACCCAGTGCTCTTCCCCACAAGTGCCCTCCTCCATCACCACCACC
>NW_021908336.1:0-539 GCF_006229205.1 Suricata suricatta | reverse complement strand
CCCCCAGGTTGGTAAGTTTCCCCCTTCACAGTGAATTTTGTACCAGGCTCTTCCTGGCACCCAGCTGTCAGGGACTGCAGAGTCCTGGGTCAGAATAATGGAAAAGCCTGGGGGGGTAACCAGACAGTTGTGCCTAAGCAGTCCGGGAAGCCTTCTTCCAGGAGAGGACCCGAGTTGGGTCTCCAGGATCAAGACTTCACCCTGGAGGGGTCGGGCAAGGAAGGGCAGTCCAGGCAGAACCACTTGGCAAATGACGGACAGAGCGTGGCATTTCTGGAACCCTCAGGGTGTCAGTATTACTTGGAGGGGGAAGTGGGGAGGGGCTCTGGCAGTCTGCAGAGGGGTTGTTGATGGGAGCTTGGGGATGCTTCGAAGGGGTGGCTTCGTAAGCAAGATCGGCCCTTGTCGTTACCCGCTGGTTAACTTCAGGTCATGAGACATAAGCACACAGGAACCCGGGTTTTTTGGGAGGAGGGCTAGAATATTTGGGTGGCAAAGTGTTCTCCACCTCTTGGGTTTGGGCTGATTCAGTTCTCCAG
>NW_021908335.1:0-539 GCF_006229205.1 Suricata suricatta | reverse complement strand
CGCGCGGAAGCATCACCGACGGACGCTACACACCACACGACCAATCACGCGCCGCCTGGCTCAGATTCCTCCGCCAGAGGCTGCGCCGCAGCCGCAGGTGGCCCGGCCAGCGCGTTCGCCCCGCGCCGCCAATAGCGACCCCCGCCGCCCTTCCCGTGATGCCCCGCGGCTGACCTCCGACCTCGCCGCCCACCCCTCCTCGCGGCCTGCTTCTCCCCGGACCCCTGCCGAATTTGCAGCGCTCCGGAGGCTGTGGGGCGTGCCACCGAGGAGCAGCTCTTCCCGTAGCGCCTGAGGGCCCCGGCGGGGGCCGTCCCTTCGTCTTTCCTCCCCGTGACGGGGCCCGGTGGCGGGCTGGTGGCTGCGGCCGCGTCCGGGAGGCGACTCGGTGAGCGGGGCGGAACGCGAACCTGACTGGGCGGCGATGAGGGCGGGCTACGGCTGCGGCGCTTTGGGGCGGGGCGGGGCGGCGGGAGGAGCGGGGAAAGGGGTGGGGCGTCGGGGCCTCGCGTCCTCCCTCAGCGCCATTTTGTGGCAGC
>NW_021908334.1:0-1300 GCF_006229205.1 Suricata suricatta | reverse complement strand
TACTACAATATACTTGAGGTCCATGCAAAAAAGTAGCTACCTTTTATATAGGAAATGGATGATTAAGTCTTTGGTGTTGTGAAAGCAACTTCACTTAAACATAACCACCCCCACCACCAAAAAAAGAAGAGGAAAAAAATAGTAAAGAAAATAATAAGGGAAAAACCCAAGACACACTTCCTAGGGGGGAAAAACAGCATGTAATTTCTGTCCTTGATGGAATATATTAAATAAGCAAACACCCCCAACAAGCAATACAAGTACTACCATGTAAAAATATTAACAAAAAAGACAACCCTCTCACATGCATAAATGAAAGATTGCACACAAAGAACTCACATCTTTTCAAACTCTGCTGCTAGCATGATAATGAGCACTATTGCCACCTCTCTAGACCTAGGTTTGAGGTCACAAGTAACATATGTCCAGCAGAGGGCAGTAGAACAGCACAAGAATTCAGTATTTAAGCATACTGGAGATGTCAATTCCTAAAAATCACTCTCTCTCTCTCTCCTGATATTTTTTGTAGCAATGGAGGAAAAAAATGGATGATGTTGGTGAGCACCCTTTGTGTTTGAGATTCTCACCCGTCCATTTATTGAATAACAATGGTGCATCCAGTTTATTTTAGTTATTACCCCTTTATCAAATACGTGGTTTGCAAATATTTTTGGTTTCGTTTTAGTAATTATTTGCAGCTTCTTTTTTTATATAGTTTATTACCAAGTTGGTTTCCATATAGCACCCAGTGCTCTTCCCCACAAGTCCCCCTCTCTATGACCATCAGCCCTCTTCCCCTTCCCCCCTCCCTCTAATAATTTGCAGTTTCCGTCTCATAACACCTTTCCTACCCTTCATATCTATCCTTCTAAAATTAGGGACATGGACTCAAATTATTTTTGTCATATCGAAGTATAATTGACCAAATTATGATGTGTTTAATGTGTATAAAGTGATGATTTGATATATAAATAAACTGTAAAAGGATTCTCACAATTAACACATCCATCACCTTACATATTTCCCTTTTTGGGGTGGGGGTAGGTGGGTGAGAACACTTAAAACCCATTCTCTTACCTAAATTTCAATTATACTTTAAAGTATTGGCAACTATATTTACCATACAATTCATTAGATCTTGATACCTTATTCATCTCATAACTGAAACTTAATGTACCTCTTTTCCAACCCCTCCCTCTTTCCTCCAGCACCTAATAGCTACCATTCTACTCCCTAGTTCTATGAATTTGACTTTGATTTTTAAGATTCCAAATATAAGTGATGATATGTGGTATTTGTC
>NW_021908333.1:0-539 GCF_006229205.1 Suricata suricatta | reverse complement strand
GCTGATTTGATATTAATAGTAATGGGCCTCCTGCTCTTACAGATTTTGGCTACTAAATTCTCTTTCCACATATCCCCCAAGTCGGCATTGCTGTTGGTTCTCCAGGATCGGTTCTGCCCCTGCCTTCTTGAACACTAGCAGGGTGGTTTGAGGAATTTAGCCGGAGGGTCGGTTTAATGCTGATGCTGTCTCCACTGCCAGGGTTCATTAATAGGTATGTGATTCACTTTGGGCTAATAGGGAAGAATGAAAGTCTGGAAGAGAATTAGGCGAAAGAGAACCATGACAACCGAACTGTCACTATTTCTAGATGAGAACCAGAAGCTTGTAGCTCCAGGTGCCATGAGGGGACGTAGGCTTTTGACCTAGGTGATGTTCTGGATAGAAGAATGGCAAGATGAAAGGAAAAAAAAAACAAAAAAACCAGAATCCTCGATGAATCCTCTGTTGAGCTTGCAAATCCATGAACTCTGAACTTGTACCATTTAACTTTTCTGAAAGTTAATAATTTTCTTTGCTGTTTAACCTACTTTGGGTTG
>NW_021908332.1:0-539 GCF_006229205.1 Suricata suricatta | reverse complement strand
TCTCTCTCTCTCTCTTTCCCTCTACCCCTCTCCCCTGCTCATATTCTCTATAAAAACAAATAAGAAGAAGACATTTAAAACTTAAAAAAATAAAGAAATGAAGAGACCAAATTTTAAGGACACACCATTACAAAACCATAAGTTATAGAGCAGAGCCTGGTTAAGGAAGAAATATTCAGTCTTGGTCTACTGTATTTTATGACTCTTTTTCTGAGTTCCAAGTGAAAGCTAAGCTATATATTTATGTGTGTTGCTGGATTTCTCCATTAATGTGGCACGAAACAAATTGAAATAGTAAAGTTATACTCAGAATCTTTGTTTCATTTCATAAATATCTATCTCAGTTACAATAATCAGTTATCATCAAAGGCTAGAAAATAATTTCCTAAAAGAAAACACTAAAAGGCTGCCAACTAGCAGCTTTTGATTTATTATCTTTGAAATGTATTAGCTTTGATCTGTTACATGTTACTAATTATACTTTCGTTCAGAATTGGGTTACTTTAATCAAATCATTAGGAAATCCAGTAACAGAGCAC
>NW_021908331.1:0-539 GCF_006229205.1 Suricata suricatta | reverse complement strand
TTGACATCATTTAGTCCTTCACACAAACCCATGGAACGAAGGCAGAGGATGTCAGTGGTTAGGATCACTGGGTTTTAAATCAAGACCCGAGTTTGAACTCCAGTTCTGCCATTTACGAGATCATGTAAATTTTATGTAAGTTTTGAAAATGTTCTTTCTCCACCTCCCTAAGCCTCAGTTTTCTGATTTAGATTATGGGAGTAGCGATAATTACTTCTTAGAGTTGTTGTGAAGATTACAAAGTCACGTGATTTAATAAATGGGACTGCTCATTATCACTGGAGATTTTATAAAATTTCTTTAAAGTTTTATATTTACTTATTTGACAGAGAAGAGGGGGTGGGGAGAGAGAATCCCAAGCAGGCTCCACACTGTCAGCACGGAACCCGATGTGGGGCTCAAACTCACCAACCATGAGATCGTGACCTGAGCTGAAGCAGGCGTGTAACTGACTGAGCCGCCCCGGTGCTCAGTAAAGAAACTAGCGCTCACAGCCATTGTTTGCTCAGCTAATAAGTGGTGGAGGCAAAGCTGAAATC
>NW_021908330.1:0-539 GCF_006229205.1 Suricata suricatta | reverse complement strand
GACTCAAGTCATGATCTCATGGTTTGTGGGTTCAAGCCCCACACTGGGCTCTGTTCTGACAGCTCAGAGCCTGAAGCCTGTTTCAGATTCTGTGTCTCCCTCTCTCTCTCTGCCCCTCCCCCAGTCATTCTTGGTGTATTTGTATGTCTCTCTCTCTCTCTCTCTCTCTCTCTCTCTCTCTCAAAAAATAAGATAACTTATTTGTTTTTTAAAAAAGGATAAAATACTCATGTACATAGGCTTGCTTAGGCTTCTGAACAAACATTGATCTTTAGATTTTACAAAAAATCTAAATCTATGGAAAAAGTAATATATCAAAGTCTGAAAATGAAAATTCAGCAGTTTCCACTAAGAGAGAATGGTGGTTTCAAGCAGGGAGTGTGTAGGCCCAGAAGTCATGAGATCTGAATAGGAAGCAACAGGTGACCTTGATTTCATCAAATCACATACCGATTCTTCTGCTTCAGTGTCATCAAATCAGTAAAGCATGGCAGTTAAAAACATCAACTTTTTTGAGTTCAAATCTTAGCCTTATTGTT
>NW_021908329.1:0-539 GCF_006229205.1 Suricata suricatta | reverse complement strand
ACCGAAGCAATTAATCTGAGTAATAACTGAGTACTACTGAATATCCACAGGGTACTAAAAAAATAAATCAGGAGGAACATCTTCTTCCTGATACAATTTTTTCTACTCTTCTCTGCTCCAGATGAAAGAACAATGCTTATTAAAATGACTGAGATATTAAGTAATTTAAAGTAACATGATGATCCCATGAGAATGCTCAAAATACAGCCCAGCTTATTTGAATTCATCATGGCTGAAACATGGTCTAGTTGGCAGTTAAAAACCTTCTGGTTTTATTTTCCTGCAAGACGTTTTTGAGCCTGACCCTGTCAACTTGTACAAACGTGTGCAATCATACACCTCATTCAGTGAGCAGCCTCTTAAACACAAGCAGGCTAGAGTGTATCATTAATGTCCAAATTCTCTCTGTTTTCACTTTGACTTGGCCACATAGGTTAGGGAAAGAGATAGATCCACTGTTCTAAATGATGGTGGTGCTGTCACACAAACGTTCGCTCTCCATATTATGTGATGTTGTATCTGGAGAGGGAGATCAAAAT
>NW_021908328.1:0-539 GCF_006229205.1 Suricata suricatta | reverse complement strand
CACTGGGTGCTGTATGTAAGCGAAAAATCATGGGATTCCACGCCTAAAGCCAGGAGCACACTGTATACACTGTATGTTAGCTGACTTGACAACAAATTCAATTTTAAATAAATAAATAAATAAATAAATAAGATGTCTATTGTAATATTTTGTTTCGTTTGTTTGCCTCTTATGAAATACACACTATACATGTGTTTGACTTGCTATTTGTTATTAGCTGTAACTGGTAAAAGAAAATGAAATAAAATTTTGATGGTAAAATTTCTGCACACATTGAGTCAACATGCTGGGAATAAAAGCCAGGACACAAAGTGAAATTCAAGCACTCTAATGTTTTGTCTCTGTAATTCTTTTTTGCTGCATCAGTTTTTCTTACTTTTCTTCCCATTTTTTCTCCTTTTGTCCATTAAGCCTACCATAAGTTTTAGGACAAGTTCTGTACTTAAGTAGATGGATAGTTAAACAAAATAAAGTATACTTTCCAGAAAATCTAGAATGTCATTTACAGTCTATGAAAGAAAAATAATTTTAATCAAGCT
>NW_021908327.1:0-539 GCF_006229205.1 Suricata suricatta | reverse complement strand
TTTTTAAATTTTATTAGTTTTAACATACAAATAACTTACCTATTTTTATTCTATTTTTAAAGATGGATACAGTGATAATGAAAAGTAAAGAAATTGAGGTAAATAAGGTACCAATATTTTAAAATCTATTTATTACTGTCATGTAATGATTCAAACACTGACATGACTATTACACGCTATAAACATTGTCATAGCAATTACACATAATATCTCTATTTTAGATCCTAGTAACACTCCTATTTGATTATGAGAATTATTTTAGTATAAAAATGTTAAGAATATTAACATTCTAATATTGTAATGTTAGAAATTTAAAAGTAATTGAAATTAGACAATATCATCTGCTACTTATTGACCGAAGTCACAGCAAATTTACAATTTAACTACAATGACTCAGAAAATTCTCCTAAGCTTAGTATTATCTAATGCAAATTCTTGATTCTTCATGACATTAAAATTGTTTTATGTGAATATTTAATTAAGATGTAAATAATATATTCTATTTTTAAGAAAGTATTTATGCTACTAGAAACAAAGCC
>NW_021908326.1:0-539 GCF_006229205.1 Suricata suricatta | reverse complement strand
GAGAGAGAGAGAGAGAAAGAGAGAATGCACACACAAGAGGGGGAGAACAAAGAGAGAGGGAGTCAGAGAATCCGAAGCAGGCTCTGCGCTGACAGCAGAGAGCCTGATGTGGGACTCGAGCTCACAAACTATGGGATCATGACCAGAGCCAAAGTTGGATGGTTAACTGACAGAGCCACCCAGGTGTCCCTCTTTTCCTTTTGTTGAAGTATTATTAAGACACAGTCTTATGTTATTATAAGCTTTTTATTAATACTTTCAAGGGCTAACTTTAGAAATAAGGGCAAATGGGGGGAAAAAGCCTGCCCTCACAAGGACTGAAGCTAAAATTCAGCTACCTTAGTGCATGATTAAACTAATAATAGCTTCTTTCCTTAAGAAATGACAGGCAAGGGCTCCTGGGTGGCTCAGTCAGTTAAACATCTGACTTTGGCTCAGGTTCACGAGTTTGAGCCCCATATCAAGTCTGTGCTGACAACTCAGAGCCTGGAGCCTGCTTCAGATTTTGTGTCTCCCTCTCTCTCTGTTTCTCCCCTACT
>NW_021908325.1:0-539 GCF_006229205.1 Suricata suricatta | reverse complement strand
AACTTGGCTTCTAAGACCATCCTCATGGTCAGGTTGGGAACTCAGCTAGCTGAGTTCCTGTTATTTCCTCCCAGATCAGGCTCTCCTGTTACCTTCCTCCACCTCTCTTCTGGATGGATTGCTTTGTTCTTACTTCCCCCAAATTTCTGGCCTGTACTTCAGCAGCAGCACCCCTGCCCACCCCTGAGGGGATTCTTACCCATGGATCTTATGGTAGAGACGGAATTCTCATCAACTATTATACTTATTCTTCTACATTTCCTGCTGCCCTTAAAATTCCAGGGTGCTCTAGTTCTAGACAGTAAAATGTGACCAAAAATGACAAATATCACTTTCACACTGAGGCAGGTAAAGGCTATGCCAGAGTGTCTGGTCTAATTTCTCCTGCTGTGGAGTACAAAGTCTACATGGCCCAGATGTTGCAGACACTAAAATAGCAGAGCCCTGGTGAGCTTGGGTTCCTGAGTGACTGTGTAGAGCAGATCATTACACCACACCACACTGGATAAGTACACTTCTAGATGTCAAAACACTGATTC
>NW_021908324.1:0-539 GCF_006229205.1 Suricata suricatta | reverse complement strand
CTTTGTACTTTGCATTTTTATTGTGATGAAGATATTTTATGACAGTATTTGAATCCCAACAATAATAACAAAATTCCTGAAAATAAGATATCTTTAGACTTCTACAGAAGGAAGGTGGTTCAGACCAATCTCCTCTTGGGGATATGTCTGGTCCCCTCCACAGTAGTGAGCCCTGGGAAATATGTAGAAGTCAGTAAGCACTATACTTGGAACCCCTCATTGCCCTACTCAGCCCTTTGCCTGCCAGGTAGCATTAGGGTCAACCCGAGGCAATGCCAGCAATTCCAAAATCAACTTCAATGCCAGGCAATCTTCTTTTGTCTTCACTCTCTTTTTTTCCTTTCCCTATTCTGGTTGAATTTGCCTTTTTGTGTGTATCAGAAAGGTTCCAGCCAATAGAAATATTTTAGTACAGGGAAATAGAAAATAGTGTAAGAGCTAAAAATTCAAAGAGGGTACTGTGAGGTAACTCTGAGATTGGCAATATCAGGATACTAATATCACCCCTAGAGCTGGAGAAACAGAGAGCAGATGCTGTT
>NW_021908323.1:0-1300 GCF_006229205.1 Suricata suricatta | reverse complement strand
GTCACTTACTAATCCATCATCATAAATCCATCACAAGATGTATTTAAGTCATATTTCTAATAGGAGCAATGGACTTATGCTGACTCCCATAAACTCCCTTACACAAGTCTCCTAAAATGACTTTCTTTATGGTGATTGTTGGAAGAGGGAAGCACAGCAGGTGGGCATATAACAGACCTTTTCTCTGTGTGAAGTTAACTCGCCTTTGAGGGAACTGAACTCACAACTGAAGGGCCATGATGTTCTAGCTAACTGCGGACTCACTGAGAAAATAGAACAAAAAGGGTTAGACTGTAGACTGAGTCAAATGTTTGAATCAATCAGTCAATAGCATTAATGCAAAGCCTGCTGATAACAAGAGACTGAAAATTAATGGGAGATATATTTATCTCCCCAACACAGGAAGGAAAGAACACCATGGGAAAGCAATGTTAAACATTTATATAAAATGGCATCTCAACAAATACACAATAAATACACTTCAAAGTGCATGCTTGTGCTGTGGCCAAGGGATAAAGGAAATGGGAGAACTCAGTCAATGGAGGATGGTGTTTCCAGCTGGGTTTTGTAGGAGGCAAAGATAAGGGTTGGTAGAAAAGTGAAAAGGATATACACCAGATGAATATATTGGCACATAAAGTAGTGCAGAGAAAAGCAGGAAATGTGCAGAAGACAAGATCAGTCTGGACAGAGGGAGGGTTCCCCTAGGGGGATAAGAAAATCATACGGGGTAAGGGGATGTTAGTGAGGGACATGGAAGGTCAGCGATCTACAGCATTAAAAAGAATTGGGCTTTTTATTAAATGATCTGGAAAAGAGAGACATGAGATATTGGGGATAAGAAGACTTATTAGGATTTAATGCAATGAGTCAACTATGAAAGTATGAATTACTGGTTTAGGGTTTGGAAGGAAAGGAGAAAACCCCAAAAGAACACTCAGAAGGATTCGATGGTTAGATGTGAAGGTTAAAGAAAGAAAGGCAATATGACTAATTCCAGATTTTCAAGTTTGGGGAAATGGAAGGTATCTGCTTTGGGGCAAATAAGGAGCCTCCAAATTCAACACTGGTATTTTTCTATAATTTCAGGAGAAAAACAAATTATACCCAAGGCATAGATAAAAAAGAGCAGGTGGGGAGGAAATGGACCCTAATCTGTTAGCTTTTTGAAATCAATTATCTTGTTTACTTATCTTAGGATCCTCTTCATGTGTTTATTACAAAGGCCAGCACCTGGAACCAACTAAAGACTAGTTATTGAATGAAAGAACAGATTTGTTTAAAATCATTTAGCTTATCT
>NW_021908322.1:0-2652 GCF_006229205.1 Suricata suricatta | reverse complement strand
CTGGAGCCTGCTTTGGAGTGTCTCTCTCACAGTCTTTCTCTCTCTGCCCTGCTCCTGCTCCTGCTTGCACTCTCTGTCCCTCCCTCAAAAATAAACAAACATTAAAAAAATTTTTTAAAGTCTGATTATACCTCAGAGACTCTAAATAATGTCTACCATTGGCCTCTGTGTGGCCACATAGCCATGGTTCCATTAGCAGGCTGGTGATTTCTGATGTTTTAGACTGTTCTGCATCTTTTCTAGGAACAAAACTAATAGGGCCCAAAGCCGAGATTCAAGGGCTACAGTAATTAGCAAGTTCTTGCCTTATGTCACACTGGAAGGCAAGTGCAACGCACCAGCCTGTCTCTGTCAAATAAATCAATATGGCAATATTGACAATTTCACAGGCCACGTCTCTATAGTCTATATTTGCTCCCATTCTAAAAATATAAGTTCTAAAAAAGGACAAAAAAGAAGAAAAAGAAAAAAAAGAAGGATCTCAACAGCTAATGGGAAACATCAAGCTAATCCCTTATCTTGCCATCCAACTTAGTCAGTTCTTGGGAAAATAGGGCTTCAAATTATTTTTCAAATGAATAGACTCATGTCTTATGTTCGGACATTTAATTAGGCCTAAAGGGGGAAAAAAGGGTGGAAGTTTTTAAAACCATTTTGCTATGTAAAATACTCATGAATATTTCCACCATATTAGGTAATCCACTATCAAATATACTTGTGATTCCAAGTGGCTTGGCCGCAGAGCCACAGAACGCAACCATCAGCCACTGTTGGCTCTGCACAGGACGCATTGTGCCCTGCGCGCTCTAAAGCAATCAAACGAGTCTGCAAATGTTCTTCAAAGAATACATGTAGAATGTCACTTTGTTAAACATCTCCTTGGCATTCATTCTATTTTCCACTTTGAATTGCTGCATTTAGATTTGTAATGACCTTCTATAGCAAGGAGGTTTTATTAACTCTTTGATCTTCCAGCTTTGGGATGAAAACAAAGAAAATATAAATGAGCACTTTGTACACTGTCTTCTAGAGGAGAGCAAAAGAAAAAAGGAAATATGTTTTCATCAAACAGATTGGTCTGTGTGGAGACTTTTAGCCCTTCCTGTTCTTTTCTCCCTTTAAGCAAAATGCTTATCAGTGTTGTACATGTGTTTGTTTTAATGTCGTCTGTATAACTACGTCTTTGTTTCTCTTCTCTCTAGCTCCTGTAGCCAAGGTTAGGGTCGGATATCTCTTTGTGGATTTTCTTTTTTAAGGCATTCTCCATCCTTGGTTTCCTCTAACCCTAAGTGCAATTCTTGGGAAATCTGCCATCCTATTTGTGGGGCGCTGGCAGCCCTGCTCTGTTTCCAACTGTTCCTTTGTGTGTGTCCATGTGAGTGGGGAAGGGGAGGGGGTCCCTGGTCAGGTAGTCGCCCAATACCGCAATGTGAAAAAGACTGGGAACTTTGCATCCAAATCCTAGTTCTATACTTCACTGTGACTGTGTCTACGTATTCTGGAGTATAAATTCAGTTATCCTGCTCCTGAAGTCCTCACCTTCCTCACCTCAATATTATTAATATATAGATGAGACACTGCCTCTCACACTGTTTTTATTTTTTACCTTTCATTTTTCTTCCTTTTACATACTCATTTGATTCTACCTTCTTAGTCTTTATCACAACTTTGGAAGCAAAACTTTAGGCACAATATTATAAAATACCAGCATTTTATGCTAAAAAGTAAATCCAAAGCAAGAAAATAGTTATCAATCAGAACAAATCCTTTCTTTTCCCAATATTATAATCAGCTATTTATTACATCATATATACTTTCTTTATCGTCTTGAGATTTGAAACTCTTATTGTTGTTAAACCTAAAGCATCCTGAACTAAGAGCCTGAGGACTTTCTGGATTTGTTCACTTTAGACTCCAGAGTAACAGGTGATTTCACTGTATGTGGATAACGTTATCTGGTCCTCTAGTAGTGCCTTAGGTGTATTGGAAATGGAAATCCATTGTTTATCCTGAAAGGGATTCATTTCATTTTGGCTAAGTTTTTCTTGCACTTGATTCATTTAACACTAATCACTCATTACGGTAGTGATGTGTTCAAAGTGTTCACCTATGTAACAGCCTTGCTTCACAGATGAAAAAACAATGACTAACAGTTTACCTAGGTTTCCGGCCCAAGGAGAGCAGTCCCACCATTAGAACCATCACTTTTTCATTTCTTTTCTATCAAAGTTTTAATTTGTTTTTCTCGGTCAAAGAGTGGGAGAAAATGATCAATGATTGAAATGGGATACATTCAGCTTTTCATCCTTGGCATTTTCTCAATTGACAGTCTTGTCTCTGTAAGAGAAGTTGCAACCAGCTTGGTCAACCCCTTTCTACATCCTCACTTGTTGCCTTTTGATGGTTTTCTCCTTCTGAGAACACTGCTTCCTCATCTTAGCAATTCTATAGCAATTTCATATTTCTTTGTTGAGTCATACTTAAAAATTTTTTTAATGTTTATTTTTGAGAGAGAGAGAAACAGACATTGAGTGGGGAAGAGGCAAAGCGAGATGGAGACACAGAATCCGAAGCAGGCTCCAGGTTCCGAGCTGTCAGAGCAGAGACCCATTCAGGGCTTGAACCCACTAGCTATAAGATCGAACCTGAACC
>NW_021908321.1:0-539 GCF_006229205.1 Suricata suricatta | reverse complement strand
GACGTATTCCTACATACACAGGAATTCCAACATTTTATCAATGATATCTCTTCAGAAACGGACAGATACTTATGATAAAAACAATTCAATATATAACTTAGAGAAAATAGATAAGAAACAGCATTTTTCCCATAACACATGTGTCAATACATGTGGTAGTATGGCAATATGTGGATAAATATATACAAAATACTAATTTTGGGTAATAGAATGTTGATAATTTTCATTTTATTCATATTTTGTAATATGTCTGAATATACAGAAACAAATTAAAAAACATTTAATTTTATTTTAAATAATTGATTTACATTAGTTACATATTCAGAATACTCTTACAAGTTGATCTAACCTGTTTTCTTTTTTAAAAAAATCAGCTGCTTATCTATTTTAAAACTCTAGCTATGGGGGGGAGCGGCAAGATGGCAGAGAAGTAAGGCACCCCATTACCTCCGTCCACCCACAATTATCAAACTGAGAAGAATTAAAAAGCCACAGCTCTCTAATCTCCAAGAACGGAGGTGTGCGAACAGACCCCTTAT
>NW_021908320.1:0-539 GCF_006229205.1 Suricata suricatta | reverse complement strand
GTTTGTGAGTTTGAGCCCCGGCTCAGGCTCTCTCTAATGTCAGCACAGAGCCCTCTTCAGAGCCTCTGTCCCTCCCCCATTCACACTACCTCTCTCTCTCTCTCAAAAATAAGTTATGAAAACAAATTTTAAGAGAGGAAATTTTAGCGCCACAAAGGCGTTTAAAGGGACTTACAGTGAGGTTTCGCCGGGTAGGATGTAAGGTAACGCTTCTCTCGACCACCTTCGCAAACACATCTTCGGCCGGGCTGTATCTCTTAGTAACGTGTCACCAGCCGGACCTGGGTTCCTGGGATTGCACTGAAGTGCTGACTGCGGCCCCAGGGTGGCTACGAGGTAGGAGCTGTGACCACCTCAGTGGCCTTGCTACCTCTGGGTCACACATATTTCAGTCTTTTTTAGTTTTTTAAGTAACGAGCATGCGTTATTTGAGTTATCAGCCAAAAAAAAAATTCCTTTTTAAAGTTACCTGCACCTAAGAACATAGAATTGAGAGTTATTTTCTTTTTTTAAATATTTATGTATTTTTGAGAGAGAGA
>NW_021908319.1:0-539 GCF_006229205.1 Suricata suricatta | reverse complement strand
AAAAAAAAAGACCATTTCATTTTAGGTTCTTTTTTGTAAAAATGTGTATTTATTTATTTATTTCTGAGAAAGAGAGAGAGAGTACGATCAGGGGAGGGACAGAGAGAGGACAGAGAGAATCCGAAGCAGGATCCACGCTGTTAGCACAGAGCCCAACACTGGGCTCAATCTCGTGAAACAGGAGATCATGACCTGAGCCGAAATTAGGAGTCTGATGCTTAACCAACTGAACCACCCAGCCCCCCTGCTTTAGGTTCTTTTAAAGCTGTATTGTTAACATGCTTCACTTTTTGGAGGTGGGGGAGGGGTGAAAATGTCACTAGTGGAAGGTGTCAGAAGCAGACTGGGTGAGGGCGGGTAGGGGTGCGGACAGCACTCCCTAGCTGAAACAGCTCTTGGTTCCCAAGAAGAGAGTTTCCCTAATGTTGATACACATCGGCCAACTGACACAAACATATTGTTACATAAGGAAACTAATTTTTGTAATGTTCTCTTCTCCCTTAAACCCAAAGATGCCCTCCCACATCAAATGTATGAGA
>NW_021908318.1:0-539 GCF_006229205.1 Suricata suricatta | reverse complement strand
TTTAATTTGTACAAACTGCCTTTATTTTATGGTGCTATGGCTTTTCATTTGCATTTTAGAGCTTTATAAATGTGCCCTTTATGGAACAAGACTCAGAAGATAATCCCACCAAAAAAACCCCAAAAAGACAAAAAACCAAATTCCTGACAGCACTATCAACAAATTAAACACCAGGAGGCTCCGCGATGCATGAGAAGATATTCTAGCACTCTCCTCCCCTTACCCCTTTGCATCTTCCCTAGGGAACAAGCAATGTGCTATAGCTTTTTCTTTGGAATGGTGACCGCAGGATACATGGATCTTGTAAATATGACCAAAGAGATCCATTGCAGCCCTCCTGCCTTACTCCTGGGGTCTGTGTCAGAGATTCAGAACTGCATTAAGAGTATGAATCTTGGGCAAAATAGTCTGATTTTTATAGATCTGCTTCAGTCCTCATCAAGAGACTCATTTGGAAAGTCCTAGAACCTTATTCATCTTGTATATGCCCTCTTTCTTTGCCAGGAGCCAGTGACAAAGATTAAATCAGAAGGCTGTTA
>NW_021908317.1:0-539 GCF_006229205.1 Suricata suricatta | reverse complement strand
TCATTTTGTAATGTCATGCACCGGTCACTTGGATTGTGAATTGTGTGGACTTCCACCGGTTGTCCTGTTTCGTCGCAAAACATCAGGACAATCCTGTTCGTTCTTACCACGACCGGTTTTGTCACGAGTCTTTGACTTGCAGAAGCTGTCAAGCCCGTGATGACAGATACAGGTTTTCAGAAATTCTGATTTTTACTTGAAAGCTCAAATTTTGGGGTGATAAATCCTATAAATTTTCCTTGAAGGAATAGGCTCCCTTTGCTCTTCTTCGAGGCGAGGTCTACCAAATACCCAAGCCCAGTAACCAGACATTTTCATCACTCCTTGGAGTGTATGAGGTTTCACACACTGACGCGGGGTTCAAACCCGTGCACCATGAGATCATGACCATAAGCTGAAGTTGGATGCTTAACCGACTGAGCCACCCCGGAGCCTTATCTTCATTCAGACATTTGCACAAAGTGCCTTGTTCAAGGAAACCATCAGCCTTGGGTGGCAAGCAACGCACCTGCCTCATGAGCCCCTCCCACTTTGTCGTG
>NW_021908316.1:0-539 GCF_006229205.1 Suricata suricatta | reverse complement strand
AAAAAAAAAAAAAAAAAAAAAAAAAAGATGCCAATGAGCCTTGACCTGAAAAAGTCTGGAGATCGAACCCGTAACAAAGAAACGCCAAAGGAAGCGGTGAAGGAAACGTGAGCATGGGTGGGCACTTTCCCTCCTCCTCAAGCCATTGTTCAGTTAATGCACCCAATCTGTGTCTGTGGTTTGCGGCCCAGTCATGTTGAATGCCACGCTGCCTCTTCCATTACTTTCGCAGGGCTAAGAGGTTCACACTCGTAAATGAAGACAACCCCCCTCCAACCTTCCGTGTTATTAAGTGGCAGGACAGACATGGGCTGATCGACCTTGCGAGTCCCTGCCAACAAGCTACCTGCGGCTTCACCGTGGCAGTTTCCCTCCAGTCCCAACACCCCCCACAACCTGAGCGTCCCCCTGCTCGCTCTTACCACCAGCAAGCCTCACGGAGCTAGAGCTTACACGTGACTGCAGAGTATGAACTTGGGCACAGGGTGACCCACGTGAGTGAACTGCCCAGCGGCAGCCGCAGTGCTGGGAGGGGCCCG
>NW_021908315.1:0-539 GCF_006229205.1 Suricata suricatta | reverse complement strand
TTTTATTTTATTTTATTTATTTTTAGTTTATTGTTTTATTTTATTATACAGATGTAGTAAAATATTTCAAATTTTAGGGAATTAAAATGGATTACATATATTAAAGGTTGGTGATCAGGTAAAAAATATCTGCGTTCCTAAATTTTCCAGTTGAGTCTTCCCTTCCAGTAGTTACCGGTTCCAATTAGTTATATAAGTTTGTTTCTTTAAGGCCATGTTTTATTGTTGTTGATGTCTTTATAACTGAAGCATTGATATTTCAGTAAATATCCACTAATTCCACTTCAAAAGTTTGTTTTACATTGGGTGGAATTTTGGCACCAGGCTATCCTTTCTTTCCATAAGCCCATTCTGGATCAATCTCTAGTCAAGCCTTTTCACCTTTACTCACTTTGCACGTAACAATAAATTAACTCATCATTAATAAATTGGTGCAAAAACTTATACAATCCCAGTTTTCTTTGAAATTTAGGAAATTATTTGTGTGAATCTAACATTGAATCAAAGATGCGTAATACCTCTTTAGAGAGATTTACTTC
>NW_021908314.1:0-539 GCF_006229205.1 Suricata suricatta | reverse complement strand
ACGTTCTACAGTCAACACTGTGGCCGTTACTCCGTGAAGCTTACAAACCTGCGGCACATTTCCTACCGCAGCTGCTGACCGTAACCTTGTCATTTCAGCTGTCAGGCTGTGTGGCCCGGGGAACATCACCTCACCTTCTGGTCTCGCATCCACCCGCCAGGTCACCGGGAGCCGAGCCGTCCTACCTGGACCGGGATCAGCCTCACCCCGCGGAGCTCGCCTCCCCGTCTCGAGGACACGGTTTGCTGGCTGCTCCCTGCTCCTCACAGCCAGTCCCCAGAATCGGCTCACCTTGGCTCCGTGTCTTCTGCCCCAACGTCCTCCCCACACGGTCACCCTCTGCCCCATGCCTGTCCCGCCAGCAGTTAGCTTTCTGAAGTGTAAACCTGGCCTTTCCCCTCCTAGGCTTAAATATTCGGAGAGCCTGTCAGTTCCTGCATAGTGGATCGTAAACTCTGTTTTGAAATACAGTAAAATAAAATAGGCGCCTGGGTGGCTCAGTCGGTTAAGCATCTGACTCTTTTAAAAAAATTTTTTTT
>NW_021908313.1:0-539 GCF_006229205.1 Suricata suricatta | reverse complement strand
ATATCTGGATGGCAAGAGGAAGAAAAACAGAAGAGGGAGAAAGTAAAAAGGAAGATAAGGAGTAAAAAATTTAAAAAATTAATGTAAAAAAGGTAATAATAATAATAAATAAGTACAAAAAAAGAAAAAAAAGCATCAGCTCCTTCTTGTGGATAGGCGTGGTTTGGTGTAGTAGGTCTTGGGGGCTGCTCTCAGAGGCCCCGCCACGTTGGTTGAAAAGAGTAGAATGGCAGTACCTCAAGCTCCGCTGGAAGTAAGCGCTGCAGGCCACTCTAATAATTCCGATCTCCTTGTGCCACAGCTGAGCCAAGCTGTATTTTCCATGCTCGCCTCATTTCAAAATCTGAGTCCATGCACGTTTATACTACCACAGATGAGATGTACTTGCTTTGGCTACTGGTTTCTTAGCCAGGATCTCGAAGGGGAAGGGAGCAGTTTCTCTAGGCATGGGCATGGATTTGTGCTGCTGCTGCAGGAGGCAATGTGCCCTGCAGGAGGCAAAGTGCACACCCTCACAGAAACCACAGCCAACACCCAGC
>NW_021908312.1:0-539 GCF_006229205.1 Suricata suricatta | reverse complement strand
TTTTTTTTTTTTAATTAGAAAGAATGTCAGTTAGGCATTGGATTCTTAGATTCAGCTCAGGCCATGATTTCATGGTTGGTGAGTTGGAGCCCCACATCAGGCTCTAAGATGACAGTGTGGAGCCTGCCTGGAGACTCTGGTCCACTTTCACTCTCTTTCAAAGTAAATAAATAAACTTAAAGAAAACCTTTTTTTGGGGGGTGGCAAGGGAAGTATTGAATTTCATTGAGTATTTAAGTTTTATGCATCTAACAAAACTATATTGACTACTATCTCATGAATTTATAGTACTTTGGCACATTTAAAATATATGACAAAATACATGTTCCTATAAAATACCATTTTATACAAATTTACTATAGAGGAGAACTGGAGGAAACAGAAAACTCACTGATACAACACAGAGGCTAAGTTCTTAGGGTGTGAAAGATACTACAACTAGGAGCTCCTGGGTGGCTCAGTCTCTTGAGAATCTGATGATTGGGTTCAGCTCAGGTATGATCTCACAGTTCCTAGGTTTGAGTCTCGCATGGTGCTCT
>NW_021908311.1:0-1300 GCF_006229205.1 Suricata suricatta | reverse complement strand
GGGTGCAGAGGCGAGGGCACGGTTTCTCCACCGGGCCCGTGTTCCAGGCACCATGTTCGTGGGGTGCTCCGCTACGAAGCGCCAGCTTCTTTTCATAAACTTAAGACAGTCCCTTGCATGACATAAATGCTCAGTGTCACTGGGCGCACACATGCCGGCGTTTACGCATACTCTTGCGTTTACTCCCCACAACCACCTTAATGAGCGACCACTCTCTTACTGTGCCCCCCGGTCACGTGGCTGGGGGAGGTGGTTAGGTGGCTTGTGGAGCAGTGGGTCTGGGGTTCCAACCAGACGCCCCACCTGCAGAGCCCGTGCAGCCCCTACACCTGCACCTTCTCAGTGGGGAGGCGCCCCCTCACCCCACAACCACCGCATCTTGCTGCCACCCTGCCTGCAGAACGGAATGGCTGGGGACCCGATGGCGGGCTGTGGGGACCCAATGGCAGGCTGTGGGGCCCTGGAAGGCCAGAGGCTTGCTGGCCAGCTGGGAAGAGGTGGGGGCCAAAAGGAACCTGAGGGCCTTGCTGGAGGGCACATGCACAAATGTGCCCGTGTGTGAGCATATTTTTGTGGGCATATGTGTGTCCGTGTTCTAATTTGTTCTGCTTTCTGGGGTGGGTTAAAGAAGGGTGGCCGGCAAGGTGCTGCTAGAGTCCCAGCCCTGGGCCCCCTGGCCCCCTGCGGGCTGATTGGGGGTGGGAGGTCATGCTCTCGGGAATTAGGACCTTTCAGCTCCCTTTTGCAGATTGGTGTGTTTTGTGTTCAACTTCACATTTCTGGGGGCAAGTTCCTTCCCTCTCTGGAAAGAGAAAGGGAAACGGGTGGCGTGGGCTGGTGTAAAGGCTCTGAGGCCCAGCGTGGGCAGGCGCTCCCCCCTACGTGGAGTCGCTGAGAAGGCCAAGGGGGTGAAGCGGGTTAAACTGAGTGCAGCCTGCACACCCGGCACAGCAGACAGCCAGGCCTCATCTCCGCAGAGGCGCACACTGCCGCGGAACGTTGGGAAGGAGCCAATGTAGTTCAGGACCAAGGTCAAGGCAGAAGGTTCCCAGAGTCCTCACCTCCCGTCCAGGCACAGGGTGGAACAGTAGGGGAACCTAGTAGAACTATCAAGAATGAAGACCTGGTCACGGGATGCCTGGGTGGCTCAGTCAGTTAAGCATCTGACTCTTGGTTTCAGCTCAGGTCACGATCTCATGGTTTGTGAGTTCAAGCCCTGAGTCGGGTTCTGTGCTGACAGCATGGAGCCTGCTTAGGATACTCTCTCTCTCTCTCTCTCTCTCTCTCTCTCTCTCTCTCT
>NW_021908310.1:0-539 GCF_006229205.1 Suricata suricatta | reverse complement strand
ACAAAATAATCAAAACCAAAACCATGAGCTGTTCCCCACATATTCCCGTGCTTGCTCTTGTGGCCCCTTCTCCCAAGGAGCTGACCCTCTTCCCATCTTGAATGTTGAAATCCTATCCACAGTAGCAGCTAGATTCAAAAAAGCCTCCCCAGTAAGCCATGCCTCCCGTCATCAGGCTCTCATGTAGTCCCCCATTTGGATCTGGCCTGGTCAACAGAGTGAGTAAAAGTGATGTTGTATTCTTCCCAAGCTTAGCTCAAAAAAGACCTTAAGTTTTCTCCCTAAGTCTATTGGAATGATGCTCTGAGAGAAGTCAGGTGTCATGTGAGAAGTTCAAGTACTCTGAGTTCGCCATCTGTGAGGAGGCTCAGCTGGCCATGTTGGAATATCATGTAGAGAGAGAGAGTTCCTGTCTCTCCAGGCTGTTTCAGCCATCTCAGACAAGATGCTAGGCCTGTGAGTGGTGGAGCCATTCGGGGTGCCTCAACAGGTTGAGCCTTTGAAAGGCTCCAACCCCAGCTGCAACCTGCCACCCCATA
>NW_021908309.1:0-539 GCF_006229205.1 Suricata suricatta | reverse complement strand
ACTGTATTGTAAATGATGGAAAATAATTGCATATGTTAAAAAAATAGTGTTATATTCTAAAAAAAATAAAATAAAGTTACAAAGAAAAGATTAGTAATGAATGTAATGGATTAAAATACATCGAAAAAATACCAAATAAATGGTACAGATAGGCGATTCTACGCAGCTTATCTTAGTGAAGGCATCCATATCATGTATATATCTTGAAGTCATTTCCTACTTCAAGTTGTGTTAGGCCGAGCTGCTAATGAGACTATGAGAATATATTCCAAGATTTTTTGCAAAGCTGTAACATGATGTGCGCCATCTTGATTCTCGTTAGGTTCATCTGACAAACACTGCTGCACGCCAACGTGTGCCAGGCACCGTGCCAGGCATTGGGAATGCCTAGCTGCATAAGATACAGTCACATCCCTCAAGCTCACTGTCTTCATATATGAGAAGGGTGATTATGGTAGAAGAAATTTTTTCAAACTTCCTATTGTGACCATTAGTGGATTGAAAAACAATTCAATGGGTCAAGACCAGCATTAAAAGCA
>NW_021908308.1:0-539 GCF_006229205.1 Suricata suricatta | reverse complement strand
CTTTCCTGGTCTATGGCTTGCAGATGACAGATCGTGGGACCTCTCAGCCTCTGTAACCATGTGAGCCAATTCCTCATAAATATCTCATTACATAGACATAGATCTGTTTAAAAAGAAACAAGCCCAAAATGGAATCATTTGAGCCCCCGGACAGCACACCAAGACTTACAATTTCAACCTATCGCAGGAATGTGACCTTCTAACAGTCAGTCTAAAATTTCCTGATCAGCAATATCGAAGTCATCTGTGTAATAAAAACCCTGTCATTGCCTCCATCCCATAAAGGGGTCCTGCCCTGAAACAATCCTTTCTTTTCTTTTGCTAATAACTTCTTGCTCCACCCTCTCATCTATAAAACCTTATATTGTGTACAACTCCTCAGAGCATCTCTCTACTCACTGAATGGGATGCTGTCAGGTTCATGAATTGCTACTACTAATTCTGTTTCTCTGGAGAACCCTAATATACCTGTAAACCTGCAAATTCTCTGAAAATACTCATCAGATAAAGTAACTATTTAATCATATATTTAAATGCTT
>NW_021908307.1:0-539 GCF_006229205.1 Suricata suricatta | reverse complement strand
TTTTTAAAAACATGCTCTAAAGCACGTAGCTAAATTTTTTTTAATGTTTCTTTATTTTTGAGAGAGAGAATGAGACAGAGTGCAAGCAGGGGAGGGGCAGAGACAGAGGGAAACACAATCTGAACCACACTATAGGCCATGAGCTGTCAGCACAGAGCCCAACATGGGGCTTGAACCCACAAACCTGAGCCGAAGTCAGAAGCTTAACCTACTGAGGTACCCCAGTGCCCCTCATAGCTCAGATTTTTTATTGTTGAGATCAGCCTTCCTTTGGATCTGTGGGAGATATTCCATATAGCATAGAACACTAGAACAGTACTTTCTTGGGGCACCTTGGTGGCTCAGTTGGTTGAGCACCCAACTTTCGATTTCAGCTCAGGTCATGATCTCACTGCTGTGTTTGACCCCTGCATTGGGTTCGGTGCTGGACACGGAGCCTTCTTAAAGTTCTCAAGAATAGTACTTTCTTCTCAGGTCATGGAACACATGTTTTGTCAGCTTCTGGATGGTACACATGA
Organism: Suricata suricatta; assembly: GCF_006229205.1. Taxonomy (NCBI): domain Eukaryota; kingdom Metazoa; phylum Chordata; class Mammalia; order Carnivora; family Herpestidae; genus Suricata; species Suricata suricatta. Next base: position 21 of record NW_021908307.1, on the reverse strand, counting down.
CAGAAAGGTGGCCATCGACTC
>NW_021908306.1:0-539 GCF_006229205.1 Suricata suricatta | reverse complement strand
TTTAAATTCAAGTATCTCTAACTCCAAACGCTGTATGTTCCTAACAACTAAGGTAAACTGTCCTTGAAGGGGTACCAAGGTGGATGGTTTGGTAGAACTTGGCTTACCTCCATCCCCCACAGAAGGATCTTTGATACTAGTCTTTTTTTTTTTTTAACTTAAAAATGTTTTGGGGGGGCACATGGGTGGCTCAGTTGGTTAAGCTTCCAACTTCAGCTCATGTCATGATATCATGATTTGTGGGTTCGAGCTCGGCATCAGCTTCGGTGCTGACAGCTCAGAGCCTGGAGCCTGGTTCGGATTCAGTGTCTCCTTCTCTCTGCCCCTCCCCTGCTCATGCTCTCTCTCAAGAATAAATAAACAGTAAAAAGAGGATCTGAAGCAGACTCTGCACTGTCAGTGCAGTGCCTGATGCAGGGCTCAAACTCACTAATGGGGAGATCATGACCTGAACCAAAGTTGGATGCTTAATTGACTGGGCCACCCCCACCTTAAAATTTTTTTTTTTTTTTTTTTAGGGAAACTCTATGTCCAACATT
>NW_021908305.1:0-539 GCF_006229205.1 Suricata suricatta | reverse complement strand
AGTAGGTTCATCTGACACCAGCTGCCTCCACCTTGCTTCCTAAGTTTGACCCCAACGAGATCAAAGTCGTGTACCAGAGATGCTGAGAGGGCCATCTGCACTCGCCCTATCTCCAAAGAAGGTTGGTGATGACATCACCAGGACATCAGGTGATTGGAAGGTTCTGGGGATTACAATGAAATTGACAATTTAGAACAAACAGGCCAGAATTGAAATGGTACCTTCTGTTTCTGCCCTGATAATTAAAGCCCTCAAGAAACTGACAAGAGGCAGAAAGCAGTGGGAAAATGCTAAGCACAGTGGAAATACCACTTTTCATAGGATTGTCAACAGATATGGCACCAATCTTAAGCCAGAGAATGCTCTGGAACCATTAAAGAGATCCTAGGAATTGCTGTGAGCTGCAATGTGAAAATGGGCTGCCACCCATATAGTATCATAGATGACATTAGTAGTGGCTCAGTGAAATGCCCAGCTAGTTAGAATCTACAAAAGGAAATATTTCAATAAAGGATCATTTGATAACCTAAAAAAAAAAA
>NW_021908304.1:0-539 GCF_006229205.1 Suricata suricatta | reverse complement strand
GTTTCTTGATGCCCGCAGAGCTCTTCCCACAGTCTCTCGGGGGGCCCTGGCTGACAGAAGCACCAGGATCTTGGAACTGCGTCTTGTGGCCACGGTGGCTTTCGTGGTCGCTGTGGTGGGGAAGAGCTGCTCAAGAATCCTGCTGGGCATTTTCACCATGGGTCACTTCCCAGAGCCACCCGGCTGGAATTAGTCACGTGGCCTCACTGGGAGGCACAGGCTTTCTGTGCCCAGGCAGGAGAGCGGTCAGGTCTGGGCGATCACCAGCACTGCCTCCCGCACCCCACGACCTTCCTTCCCTTCTTCAGCAGCGACCGGGCTCCAGGCCGTTCGCTGGGCAGGTGTCTGTCAGTCCCCCAGTAACGACCACGTTTCCTCAATCGAAATGGTTAGGTTGTTGGGGTGCCCGGTTCAGTGCCTGACTTCGGCTCAGGTCATGATCTCGTGGTTTGCGGGCTTGATCCCCATGTCGGGCTCTGTGCTGACAGCATGGAGCCTGCTTGGGATTCTCTCTGCCCCACCCCCACTCACACTTTCTC
>NW_021908303.1:0-539 GCF_006229205.1 Suricata suricatta | reverse complement strand
GGGGAGGGGAAGGGGGAGGGGAGGAGAAAGCGGAGGGGGAGGGCCAACCGTCGCCGCCCGCATATCCCCGGGGGACCGGGGGATGGGCGCGGAGACCCCCGCGGGTCGGGGGCTGCCGGTGGCAGGACGGGGTCGGGGGGTGCTGGGCCCTGACAAGGGGGACTGCAGGTCAGAAGGGTGAAATGTGCTGAGACCGGGGTGGAGAGGGCGACTACGTCTTCCCACCATCGGCACCCCAGAGCACTGCTCTGGTTTTGCCGCTTAAGTCTCTCTCCCTCTGGCCTCGGGCTACAGGTGTGTTAAAGTATTTACTCCCCCGGGGGGCGCCTGGGTGGCTCAGTCAGTTAAACATCCGGCTTTGGCTCAGGCCATGATCTCACGGATCACGGGGTCGAGCCCTGCGACAGGCTCTGTGCTGACAGCTAGCTCAGAGCTCAGAGCCTGGAGCCTGCTTCGGATTCGGTGTCTCCCTGTCTCTCTGACCCTCCCCTGCTCGCGCTGCCTCTGCCTCTCAAAAATAAATTAAAAAAAAAAAAAAA
>NW_021908302.1:0-539 GCF_006229205.1 Suricata suricatta | reverse complement strand
GGAAATGAATAGGTAAATCTAAAATTTATATGATAATGGGAAGAGCTGAGAAGAGCCAAAACTATCTTGAAAAAGAACAAAGAGTAAAGATTGAAAATTCCTGGCGATCATCCTTACAATAACACTTCAATAATTAAGACAATCTCATATTGGTGAAATAATCAACAAATACATCCACAAAGAATTAAATAGTCTAGAATATAGCTGCACTTTTATGTTTACTCTGACTTTTGACAAATATGTCAATGCATTCAATGGGAGAGTCTTTCCAACCATCACTTTGGTAAAACTGGATAATATGTGAAAAAAATAAAGCTCAACTTGTATCTCACTCATACACACAAATGAGAAAGCTAAAACTATAAACCGTCTAGGAGAAATCAGAGGCTATATTTGTGACTAGGAAATAGGCAAGTTTTGTTAGGATGCAAAAAACAATAACTGTAAATTTAAATATTGATAATTTAGATTTCACCAAAATTTAAATCTTCTGTTTATTATAAGACACTATGAAGAATACAGACAGGCAGAGAAAGACA
>NW_021908301.1:0-539 GCF_006229205.1 Suricata suricatta | reverse complement strand
TTGCTCTGGATTTTGGCTTCCGGCTCAGAGTTGAGGAGGTAGAGGAAAAATGCCTTTGTTTTTTCCCATGGTGCTTGGTAGTTTTTTTTTTTAAGTTTTTTTTTCATTATAAAAGTGATAGATGGTTATTAAAAATGTGAAGAAAATGTAGAAAAATGGAAGCATAAAAGCATTCCCAGTCCAGTTCACCCACCAAGTGTAGACATTAATGTCTCAGTATTTTCCTCCCAGCCTGGTCTTCTATGTGGGGGGATTTTTCCAACCTTATTAAGATCACACTGAATACACGATTATCTAGCTTGCATGTTTTTTTAATTTAACATGATGCCATTGCATTTTTCCAGATAAGCATGCTTTTTTTTTTAAACTTTTAACTGAAAAATTTAAACCACAGAAAACGTTCAGGAAAAATTCAAGAAATACTACAATGAACACCCATTTATTCCCCACCCATAGTTTTCAATTGTTAATATTTTGCCACATTTATATTATCTCCCCTCTCTTACACATAAAATATGAATGAATAGTAATATTTTACT
>NW_021908300.1:0-1300 GCF_006229205.1 Suricata suricatta | reverse complement strand
AAAAAAAAAAGAAATTGTACTAGTGGAATTTCTATCCATTCATTATTGGAATGTCTTTATGGTAACATTTGATCTCTGAAATTATTTAAAACATCATGTAGGTTGGGAAATAGAATAGGAAATGAACACTCTGCCTTAGATACAAACTGGCTTTGGAATTAGTTGAATTAATCTATTTCTCTGACCCACTTCAGAGCTTTCTGCCTCAAAACTACCCTGCTTACTGGAGGTCCCATAGGGGTCCTCTGTGGAAAGATGCTTGGTATTGGGGGTGACTCCATGAAAGAGGGAGCAAGACTGTCCCTGGAGGTGGCGGGGAGGGGGGGGCAGCCACACTCCATTGCCCATGGGTTCAATGGTGAGTTCAGTGGGTTGAGAGAACTAAGATCCAGGAAAGACCAGGCAGGAACTTCCTCCACATCCATGACATTTCCTTCCATATCAAAGTGCTGGCCTTTCTCCTCCTTCCCCAACTTCCCCCCATCCAAGTTTTTAGAGGAAAGTTAATTTACCTAATTAGTAAATTTGAAAAGAATAAATTGGGTACATTCACCAAACTTGTCTACTTACTGAGGCCCTTTTGGGAGGCCCAGCCCAGTGCAGAGCTGTCTGGACCGGGAACTGGGTAGAAAAGTCCACCCAATTCTATGGTTCATATTAGGAGGTCCATGGGGCTTTAATGCCAACTAACAGTCTTTGTCAGCAATAAAGGTGATATTTGGGTCCCTTAGTGTTTGTCTTACTTCTCAATTGACTCAGAACCCAGGTATGAAAGAGAGATGTTATTTACTGGGCTCCTGAAAGATCCCATCAACAGAGAGAAAGAAGTGTTCTTTCTGCAGGAGATTAGAAACCTGGAGGTGCTGGTAGATATCTCATCACTGTATCTGGGGGTGTGTGAAGTCCTTCCTGAAAGCAAGCCAATTTGAGGAAGACAGTCAGGAGCATTGGGAAAAGAGGGATCCTGATGGCCCATACTAACTATGTGTATGCATCCAGCTGGGTCTGATGCCTGCGGACTTTTCAGTTACAGGTGCCAACATGTTCCCTCTTTTGCTCAGGCCAGTTAGATTTTGGACCCTTGAATCGAAAGAGACCTGACCAGTATTGTTTAGGGATGGGCTGTTTTTCTTGACTCACAATCATGAAACCATCTGCCTTTTAATTTGTTTCTGAATTAGATAAAATGTAGATTAAAAATGGTGCCAACCATTGGCACCAATTTAAGAGGTTAATGGGAACAGGAAGAAATGTGATAGAAAATTAAATATGCTTCCTTAAAGAAGGTGTCAGAAGAAAA
>NW_021908299.1:0-539 GCF_006229205.1 Suricata suricatta | reverse complement strand
TTCTAAAGAACTAGTGCGGTCACATCCGGTCCTACAAAGGGCAAGATGCTGCTGTTTTCACGCACAGTTACTTGCAAATAACTAAGCACGTTAGGAACTGGGAGGAACTCGAGTCTTTCTGGGTAACTTACCCCTCACAGCGGTGACGAGCTCTCGTCATGCGATCCTAAGTGTCTTCACACACGTACGCACACGCACATGCACACCCACACACTACCTGTGCCCAAGACTTGCATAAATGAGTGACAGTCTTGGCTTCACATTTCCTCTTCCACTATCGTCTGTAGCAGGTGGCGGCTGCCCTCTGGACGAGTCTGTACAACGGAAACGTTAGTTTCAAAAAGTCAGGCTGTTGTTTATCGAATTTTCTATATGCTGCGTGTGTTGCAAAGGACCTTCCACACAGTTAATTATGACTTACGTGCGGGGCTTCCAAGGCCGCCGCCTCAGGATTTCTGAACCTGCACGCGGGGCCCCCAGCCTCAGGAGAGGGCACCCTGCACCCGCCGAGGGGCCGAGGTCGGGGCTGCGGAGACTCA
>NW_021908298.1:0-539 GCF_006229205.1 Suricata suricatta | reverse complement strand
TCAATTCTTCAAAACATTTGTTGCTTCCTTCCTCTGCCTTTGTTGGCTGTCTCCAGATTACCTCATTGTGCCATTCTGGCCCTTCTTAACTCCATCTAGCACAACACGATAAAAACTACCATCCCAAAGGACCAGTAAAAACCAGCTTTGTTATTATGTGACATTTATAAGATCAGTGTAAATCTACCATTTAATCTTGGCAAGGGCAGAGCATGATGTCATAATAAGAAGCTCAATACTCCCAGGCCCTCACAGAAAAAATAAAATTACCAAAAGGGCTAAAGCCTCACTCAAATAATTTTACAGGACTTGGGAAAATAGTCAGTAATATACAGAAACCAAATAAATGCCCATTCAGGAAGGGGGGGGAGCACATTCAGAATGGTGAGAATTTCCATGGCAATTTTTCTCTCTCTTGCCCCACACTCTTCCTGGAGTGGCACGCCATGGTCCAGAGGCAGCAGTGTTGGCCCTGCCCTCTGTAAGAGCAGAAGAATTTAAGTAATTTGCAACATTGTAGCCACTCTGTAGGCTCCCAC
>NW_021908297.1:0-539 GCF_006229205.1 Suricata suricatta | reverse complement strand
GCGTGGAGACAGTGCGTGCGCCCTGGTACCAGTTGTTCCTGCTCTCATACCTGTTTGTTTCCTAGGCTCGGGTCAGGGTCGGGGGTGTCCTATTATGGTTGAGAGTAGTGGGGCAGCAAAGGGTCGGAGGAGGGTGGCACCCAAAGGGGTGGGGAGGAGACAGCAGCCAGGGCCGTGTGAAATCTCATGACGCCACCCGCGCTGAGCCGAGGGTGGATGCCGTCATCGGTGCTCGGCAGCCCCAGAGTAGCAAAGCCCAGGATGCCCGTCTGTGCTGGGAGAGGGCTAGAGCCGGCTCACTGCGCTGACACCGAGGGGACCTGCCCTTCTGTGCTCTCCTGGGGCTCGGTGACCTGTGTTGTAGACCTGACCGCGTGCTATCCGGGCCATGCCTTGCTCCAGGTACCCCTGCCCTCCTCTCTGAGCTCCCCAACGACTCCGTGTGATGGACACGTCATCCTGATCGCCAGCCCCTTCCTTGGGGCCCGACAGCTGACCGTGTAGTGATTGAAGGAGACAAGGCTCTCCGCTCCCCCCCC
>NW_021908296.1:0-539 GCF_006229205.1 Suricata suricatta | reverse complement strand
TTTTTTTTTCCCATGAGGTAAAAGAATATAGCAAAACAACATTAGGATGAGGATACTAATGACAGACAATTAGGCAATTTACCTAGTCTCCTATTATTTAAAAGGAAGATGGAAGTTATAAAAGAAAAGAAAAATGCAAGACATTCTGAGTAACATTCTCCCCTAAATGATTAAAAATATATATATATGACTGATATGCCTATCATTCATCCACTCATTTATCCATCATTTGGTTATTCATTCAAAAATATATACGCCATGCCTACCCTCTGATAAGAACTGTGCCAGGCCATGGAGAGACAAATTTGAATAAGAAATTCCTCCCTTTAAGGATCTCAGGCTCTAACAGAGAGGCAGTTTTTTTTAACTGTCAATTTTAAAGCAAATGTTTTTTAATGTTTGTTTATTTTTGAGAGAGAGAGACAGACAAACAAAGAATCTGAAGTAGGCTCCAGGCTCTGAGCTGTGAGCATGGAGCCCAACATGGGACTCATGAACCGTGAGATCATGACCTGAGCTGAAGTTGGACACTTAACTGA
>NW_021908295.1:0-539 GCF_006229205.1 Suricata suricatta | reverse complement strand
TCTCTTTACTGAACACATGGTCCCACTATGCGGTCTCTGCTCACCCTACCCCTGCTTCACAAGCCCTCTCTGTGTCTCCCCACCCATGTACACCCTTCCCATTTAGAAGAATGGCTCTTGTTCACTGTCCTCCATGAGATATTTCCTTATTAGCCCAGTCCACAGACAGCTCTCCCTCCCCTGGATTCCTGCCGCATTTTCTCTACCACACTTGATATCTGATGGGAACTACTGTACTTGTCTCCCCTTGCCATTGGTAACTTCAAGTTTTTGTTTCTTTGTTCACATCTTATATCTGCAAGTTAACCGTGAACATCTAGAGGATAGAACCTGAGTGTTCACCCTCATGACTTCCCCAAAATACCTAGACCAGAACAGGATATGGAGTAAAGCCTCCGTAATGTTTTATTAATAAACTTTGAACAGATAAGACAAAGTCAGAAGCTTTGGAGATTTTCCCAAGTCCTTCTCTTTCGATAAGGCTAACTCTCAGGTTCTCCCTCCACAATTCCACAGCCTTGTAGGGAAAAGGGGTTTCC
>NW_021908294.1:0-539 GCF_006229205.1 Suricata suricatta | reverse complement strand
TTTTTTTCACTCAGCATAATATTTTTAAGATTCATCCATGTTGTAGCATGTATCAATATTTCATTTTTTCTTATTGCTGAACATTGTTCCATTATATGGATATGCCATCTTTTATTCATCCATTCATCAGTTGATGGACATTTGGGTTGTTTCTACCTTTTGGTTATTATGAATAAAGCTGTTATAAAATTGAGTATAAGTTTCTGCATGGACATATGTTTTCATTCTCTCGGATATATATCTAGAAGTATAATTGCTATATCATTTGATAACTCTATGTTTAACCTTTTGAAGAACTACCATACTGTTTTCTAAAACAGTCAGACCATTTTACAGCTCCACCAGCAATATATCAGGGTTCCAAGTTCTCCACATCATTGTAAACAATTGTTATCATCCGTCATTCTTATTATGTCATCCTAATGGATAGGAAGTGGTAGTGTTGCCAATTATTAATAGTTTTCTTTACTGTTGATTTGTAGGAGTCCTTTTTTAAAATATTGGATATATGTTCCTTATCAGATAATATAGTTTACCCA
>NW_021908293.1:0-539 GCF_006229205.1 Suricata suricatta | reverse complement strand
TTTTGAGAGAGAGAGAGAGAGAGAGAGAGAGACGAGAGCACACACACACACACACACACACACACACACACGCATGTACGCGCGCGCAAGTGAGTAGGGGAAGGGCAGAGAGAGAGGGAGACACAGAATCTGAAGCAGGCTCCAGGCTGTGAGCTGTCAGCGCAGAATCCAATGTGGAGCTTAAAGTCACAAACCGCAGAATCATGACCTGAGTGTAAGTCGGACGCTTAACCAACTGAGCCACCCGGGTGCCCCTGAAACAATTAATTTTAATGAAGAACAGTTTATTACCCAAGCCCACTGGCATTAGAATGAAAATATACCCCTAAAATTACAAATCTTGATTTATACGGGTTGTAGCCTCATTACACCATCTGTGTGTTGTTTATGCGGATAATATTTCACACCTGTGAAAAAGCAGCATCTTCCATTTAGTTGCTGAGGTGGAAGGCGGAGTTATTCCTGACACGTTCTTATTCACTCCCTCCTCTATCAGTTACCAAGTCCTACTGATTTCTCCTGATGTATGAACCAAACGC
>NW_021908292.1:0-539 GCF_006229205.1 Suricata suricatta | reverse complement strand
GTCATGACCCAGCACTTGGGCTGACAGAAGGTAAGAGGGGCCACTTAAATCAGACAGCCTGGCTTTTATAAAATAAGAAACGGCTTTGACGTCAGTGGTGTCCCTGAACTGAACTGCTCCAAGGTTCACATTGGGTTCAGTTAAATTATCCCTTCCTTCCTGCCGGTCTCCCGTGCACCACTTCCCCTAAGCCTGACCCGGGAGCCTGTCCACTCTGACCTCTTCCAGACAGAAAAGAGCAAATGAGCATATTTGCCTTCTTCCTTCTTAGCTTTCTGGAAGGAGGCTGATCCCAGCTCAGAATCCCAGAAGCTGACCCAAGAAGCCTGGTGATCCCTGGGAACACACACCCCCCCCAGCTGTGGAATATGTAGCCATTCCAGGGAAAGGCCAGCAATGAACCCACAGTGTGAACAGGAACTTGTCTCCTGCCAGTCAGGAGACCCCTATCCTTTTTTTTTTTTTTTTAAATTTTAAAGAGAAAGAGAGAGAGCATGCGTGAGCATGAGCGAGAGAGAAGGGTAGAATGGGAGAGAGAG
>NW_021908291.1:0-539 GCF_006229205.1 Suricata suricatta | reverse complement strand
TCTCTGTCCTCACTGAGGTTATAGACTCCATTTTTTAAAAATTGTGGTAAAATGTATATAACATAAAAATTACCATTTTAACCACTTTTAAGTGTACAGGTAAATGCCATTAGGTACATTCACACTGTTAATGAAACTATCACCACTGTCTATTTCTAGAATGTTCTCATCATCCCAAATTCAAACTCTGTACTCATTAAACAAGATCTCCCCCCTTCCTGTTCTCTCCTGGTAACCATATTCTCCTTTCTGTCTCTAGGAGTTTGACTCTTCCAAGTGCCTCATATAAGGGAAGTCTGTGGTATTTGTCTTTTTGTGACTGGTCTTTTCCACTTAGATAACGTCTTTAAGACCCATCCCTGTTGTAGCCGGTGTCAGACTCTCCTTCCTTTTAAAGGCTGAGTAATATTCCATTGTGTGCTGTGAACATTGATATGCAAAAGTCTGTTCAAGAGACTCCATTTTTTAAAAATATTTTTTCTGAAGTAGAGCATGAGTGGGGGAGGGGCACAGAGAGAGAGAGAGAGAGAGAGAGAGAG
>NW_021908290.1:0-539 GCF_006229205.1 Suricata suricatta | reverse complement strand
TTTTTTTTTTCTGTTCTTGTCAGGGCTTATTATATTATTATTTTTTAAAATAAAGTTACCCTAAATCTCCAAGGCTGCATTTTAAGTTATTTACTTAAATTTTGTGACTATTTCTGTGAATTATAACATTTTAAATTGAGAAAATATATGTGCTGAGATACTTGAGTCTGTAACAAACTCTATAACTACTTATAATGGATTTTTGAGATATTATTTACATACCACAAAATTCATCAGTTTTAAGTGTACCAAAGAGTTTTGACAAAAGTATATAACTACTTTCACAAACATGACACAGAAATTTTCCATTACCTTAAAAAGTTCCCTTTTCCATTTATAAACTTTTATACTGACATACATCCCTATTAAAAGACAATAAACTGCTTTTTGTCACTGTAGTCTGCATTTTCTAAAATAACCTATAAATAAAAATTAAAAGTACTCTTTTACATCAGGTTTCCTTCACTTGTAATACTTGAAAAGATTCAACCATATGTTCCCATAACAGTGGTTTGTCACCTTTTATTGTTAAGTAGTAT
>NW_021908289.1:0-1300 GCF_006229205.1 Suricata suricatta | reverse complement strand
AAGCATCTCCCCTTTCCCCCATCCTCTTCCAACCTATTCTCTGAGTCTGTTGTTTCTTTGATTATAGAGCCTGTATACAGTCTGTAATTAGTTCTTTCATTTGGATCCCTATGGTTTTTTGGTCTGTCCTCCTCATTAGCATACAGACCCCAGGACATGAGGGTTGCTCTGCCTTGCTCACATCTGTGAACCGAGTACCTGGCACTGTGACAGGCTCCTCCCACATCCCAAAAAATTACTTCTTGAGAAAAGAGATAAAAGGGCCAGATTCCAGAGGGCCCCGTGTGCCAGGCTATGAGCTCCAGACCTTAGCCTGTGAACAGCAGGAAGCCACGAGAGACACTTATCCAGGCCTGCAACAACTGTGCTGTGGGTCTGCCTGACTCAGAAAATTAAGTTTAAAATATTTTCAGTCATTTTACTCATTCCATGACTTCGCTGGCATCCCTCCGTGGTGATGTGATGATGGGAACAAAAAGCGATTTTCATTTCTCGAGTAAAACATAAAACCTATTCCTGCAGGGCCTCGCGCACGCAGAATGAAAACGGAACCGACTGCTCTGTGCAGACGGACCGGAGAGCTGGTTAGTGGGAGGGGCAGTGGGTCACTGACAGTGGAGGGGCCTTTGGTTTGCAATTTTAAGGGGACATAAAATGGTGGCTGGCTTTCACAGGACACCGGGCTGAGCTGCCGAAAACCGTAAAATCTCCCTGTTGCAATATAAATACGGGATGAAAGTTGATTAACAAATTTTATGTTGTTATCTGAGCCTTCAGTCCATTTGCTCTTGAATTAAAAAGACAAGACACCGAGTTTGGGCTAGACAGGCTCTTTTTTAACCACGTGACACAGGCAGAAAAAAAGAGGTTTAAATTCTCTTTTGACCTGAACTCTTTATCTGGCCAAGGATTTTCTAGGATGTCGCTCTGCTTAATTTCTGTGGAAGGACTGCCAGAGTTTAACATGACAGAATATAGAGATGAAGCAAGAAAGGGCATCTCTGGAATTTCCTTCTAGGGCCAGGCCATTCTTGATGCCACCGGCAATTTATTTGTAAACTAGGTGATTACAGCAGCACCCTCTGCTCCCCCGCCCACCCTGCCCCAGTACACAGCCTTGAGGGCTGCTTCTGGTCCATCGCATCCCAGCCCCAGGACCTCTCAGCAAACTCCCACAGTTCGGACCGCTCTTCCAGTGCAAATGGGGACCTGCCCAGCCCCCGCCCCGCCCCCCTCATCGAGTCTTCATTCCTTATTAAGCACACAATTTAATTCTTCGACGTAATCCTCAAGGCCTTCG
>NW_021908288.1:0-539 GCF_006229205.1 Suricata suricatta | reverse complement strand
CAGGCTGCTGGATGGGTAGGTGAGTGGGTAATGGATGGAAGGATGGACCGGTGGGTGGGTAACAGGTGGATGGGGGTTGGATAGTAGGTAAATGGGTGGGTAGCAGGTGGATGGATGAGGAGGTGGGTAGGTAATGGGTGGGTGGGTGGGTGGGTAGCAGGTGGATGGATGAGGAGGTGGGTAGGTAATGGGTGGGTGGGTGGATGGGTAACAGGTGGATGGATGAGGAGGTGGGTAGGTAATGGGTGGGTGGGTGGATGGGTAGCAGGTGGATGGATGAGGAGGTGAGTGGGTGGGTGGTAATGGTGGATGGGAGAGAGGAGAGGAGAAGAGATAGATGGGAACTCTGTGATGTCCCAGAGGAGCGTGAACTGTCCCTTCCTCTGTGGCCCCACAGAAGCCCACTCAGCAAGGGTCTGGCCAAGAGAACTCTTGCCCAGGACCCACTTAACAAGATCAGACAAAGACCTAAGGAAAGGAGAGAAAGAGAACGGGGAGGGAGACAGATGGGCAGGGAGGACAGAGGGCAGCGAGCTGGA
>NW_021908287.1:0-539 GCF_006229205.1 Suricata suricatta | reverse complement strand
AAGATATTTTCTATAAATGTTATAAAATTTCCTTACTGTTACATCTGCCTTATTCTAAATATACTAAAATATAATTTGAGAAATATCTTACATAAATATAAATGTATTAAATGTAAAAAGTTCAATGATGTTTGATACTATTTGTAGAATGTTTTAAGGAATCAAATATGTTAAAGAAAGTATATAACACCTACACTAGTATTTCATAGGTGATTATTTAAACTATGCATTTGCTTATAATCATATTTTAGTGTAGTTATATATGGATATTAGAATAAAGGATAGTGAGTTTACAGGTCTTCCAGAAGTGATTTATCTAATAAAGCTAAAATACTTGCAGCTCAAGTTGAGTTAGAGGACAATGAGACAAATTTATGTATAAGCTTTTAAATATGTATAATTCTCAAAATTATCATGTTAACAAAATTTAAAATAGTATTTAGGGATACCAAAAAATAGTAATTATCTTTTCTTTGTCAGAAAAGATTGCAAAAGCCATCAAAAATGTTTTTAGAATAGCATTTACTCTGTAGGACACA
>NW_021908286.1:0-539 GCF_006229205.1 Suricata suricatta | reverse complement strand
ACAAATGGGATTAGGGCCCTCATAAAAAAGAGCCCAGGGGCTCAGTAGGTTGAGCATCCAACTCTCAGTGTTGGTTCAGGTCATGAGCTCACAGTTTGTGAGTTCAAGCCCTGTGCTGGGCTCTGCTCTGAAAGCAAGGAGCCTATTTGGGATTCTTGCTCTCTCTCTCTCTGCCTCTCCCCCACTTGTGTCTCTCTCTTCCTCTCAAAATAAATAAATAAACATTTTTTAGAAAGCCCAAAGAGCTTGTTCTCTGTTTTCCACCACGTGAACATAACAGAGAGGAGTCATCTGTGGGGCAACCTGGAAGAAGGTGCTCACAAGAACCTGACTGTGCTGGCATCCTGACCTTGGACTTCCCGGCTTCCAGAACCGTGAGAAGTGTTTGTTGTTGAACCCCCCCCCCCGTCTATGGCAATTTGTTAGAGTGGCCCTAACAGTCTGAGTCAGCAGGTCACTAGACCTTAATCCCTTAACCTAATGCTACAGGCTAACCAAGTAAAAGCTGGTGTGTGTGTGTGTGTGTGTGTGTGTGTGTG
>NW_021908285.1:0-539 GCF_006229205.1 Suricata suricatta | reverse complement strand
CTGAAGCCAATACTATACTTCATGTTACCAACTTGAATTTAAAATAAATAAGTAAATAAACTAATATAAAAGGATTAAATTCTTGAATCAAGAGATATGGATCAGTTGAATGAAAAGAAATGGCAGGACACACCTATAAGGTGCCTTCAAGAGACTTACTTCAGGGTCGCCTAGGTGGCTCAGTCGGTTAAACATCTGACTTTGGCTCAGGTCACGAACTCACAGTTTGTGGGTTCAAGCCCTGCGTCGGCCTCTGTGCTGACAGTTAGCTCACAGCCTGGAGCCTATCTTTGGATTCTGTGTCTCCCTCTCTCTCTGTCCCTCCTCTGCTCATGCTGTCTCTCTCTCTCTCTCTCAAAAATATATAAGTGCAAATGATCCTCATCAAATTTCCCTCAGAGGCGCTACTCCACCCTTTCTGTTTCCCAACTGCTCTGTATATTTGTGCCATGACATCCAACATTGTTTTCCAGAGTACTGATAATTCAAAAGAAGAGAATCACTCTCTGCTCCAGAGGCTCACCAGGAATCCAATCTTT
>NW_021908284.1:0-539 GCF_006229205.1 Suricata suricatta | reverse complement strand
CCCCAAGGCCCGTCTTCCCTTCCCCTGACCAACACCTGCCATGCACCCTGACTGTCCCTCTAGCTGAAGGCCACAGTAACATCCCAAGGGCTTTCTGATGTAGTTCAAGGCAGTCACCAGTAGATGACGCTGCTCTGTTAGCAGGAGCCAGAGTATGGCCAGAATAGGAGCAAAGAGCATTTCATGCAGCCTTGACAGAATTAGCTTCCTGTAAATGAATAAACCATGTAGACAAGATGTATAGGTATTCGAGTTACACGAGGGGCATGATCTTGAGCAACTACGAATCCTCGAACGGATTATGTGTTTCCGATTACATGCACGCTACGCCGTGATTCTCAAACACGGTGGGGGGAGCAGGCACCCCATGTCTTCAGGATGTTTTCAGAACGCCACTGACATTGGGAGATGGTCGGCCCCATCTGTACACCGGGCGCAGTGCGGCTCCAGCAGGGTGGGGAGGGGGAAGCCAGCTGGGTCTGAGCCCAGGCTCTTTGGGTTATGGGCAGGCTATGAAGAGGGTAAGCTCTTCGGGTTAG
>NW_021908283.1:0-539 GCF_006229205.1 Suricata suricatta | reverse complement strand
TTTATGATTTTTACTTTAGTTTTTATGCCAGTGATTTTACCTTAAATGGTAGCATTTGATACCACTAGGTAGTACAGCATATGAATGAGTTCTCAACATTGTTACAACTCATTGGTGCTATAAATATACTTCTGACTTCTCCTCATTTTATATTTAATCTAATTGATAGTGTAATTTAATTGGAAATATGTATCTCACCTGATACATATTTTACAATCCTAACTAGTGCATGCATAGATTTCAGGAATGATACAGATAGTAGCTTGAACTATTATTCAGAGGTAATGTCTATTATCTTAGTGAACTTGGGTGAATTAATGTTCCCCCATTTAAATAAAACATAAGTTTTCTTATTCAATTGTTTTCTATAATAGAGAATAAGTACACTAAAATCACTCATAAGTCCCAGTGTATCCTTTCTATTCAGAAAGTTGACTCTTTTATATAAACTTGTTTATCTCAAGACCTTTCAAAAAAGTAAAAGCTAGGATTTCATACCATTGAATAAGTAATATTATCAGAAGCAAGAGAGACTTAGA
>NW_021908282.1:0-539 GCF_006229205.1 Suricata suricatta | reverse complement strand
CCCCCCCCCCACCCCCAGGGATTTGTAAACGTCTTTCCTTCCCCGCTTTCCTTTGGCAGGCGTCCTTATCTGGTCCTTGCAGCCCAGGCTGGTGCGGTCTCTTCCTCCACCCACACCCTGCACACGCGGCGGCGGCCTGCGATCCAGGGCTGTGAGGCCGCCAGCTCAGCAGCTCCTGACCCCCCATGCCTCCCTCTGCTTCACTCCATCTCCAACTCCGGCTACGCGTCTCTTCCCGGTTTTCTGTCTGTTCTTTCCCTCTTTCTCTCTTTTTTCTCTTTCCTTCCTTTCTCTCTTTCTTAACTGTCTGTGTTTCTACCCCTGGATTTCTGCCGTGTTCTCTCTTTGTGTGTGTTTATGTCTGTGTCTCAGTCTATCTCAGTGTCTCTCCTTCTAGGTGTCTCAGAATATCTCTTCGGGGTGACAGCCTCACTCTCTCCCTCTGATTCTTTATGTCTGTCTCCATCTCTCTGTCACTACCTGCTAACTCTGTGTGCGTGTGTGTGCACACATGTGTATGTGTGTGTGTGTGTGTGTGT
>NW_021908281.1:0-539 GCF_006229205.1 Suricata suricatta | reverse complement strand
TTTGCTCATTGGGAGTAGAACGTTTTTCCTGGACTCATTTTTAAATGGTTGTTGCTAGCACATAAAAATGCAATTGACTTTTGTATATTCACTTCATATCTATTTAACCAAATTAGAATCTCTTAGATTTTCAAAAGATGCAGTCAGCAGCAAATACGGGCTTCTTTTCTTTTCCCATTTCTGTTTATTTTCGCATAGCATTTGGTAGAACCTCCACAAACTGGGAAAATAATGGCACCAGCAGACATGCTTGTTTTGTCCCCGATCACGACGTAAACACTTTAGTGAGCGTCCTTTTAGAATTGTGCTTTTCTTCATTTGGGTGAACCTTTATCATATAGTAGCCTTCTATTCCTGTTAACTCATCTGTCCATGCAATTCTTTGTAAAAGAATGAATGCATGACATTTATAGACTTCGTTGATATTAAATGTGACTTAACAATATTTTAAGTATCAGACTTATGAAGACATAACTCCCATACTTTAGGTCACCTGTTTTAAGTGGCTAATTTAGTGGTTTTGAATAAATTACTGAAAT
>NW_021908280.1:0-539 GCF_006229205.1 Suricata suricatta | reverse complement strand
GGGTGTGTGAGAAGAGCCTCCTTTGTCTCCGGCGGAGGGGATGCGGGCGAGTGCTGCCCCGTGGCTGCAGCCACACCGCCCGTCAGACGGTGGACACGGCCGGCGGGCCAGACGGACAGCCCGGGATGGGAACCACCCAGGCCACCAGGACACAGAGCTGCCCAAGTAGCCCGGGACATGCCCACTTCAAGTTCCACCTTCCATGAAGTTGTGTCAGAACCAAAAGCTTCTGGGGTGCCTGGGTGCCTCAGGTGGTTACACATTCAACTTAAAAAAAATTTTTTTAATGCTTTTATTTATTTTTGAGAGAGAGAGAGAGAGAGTGCAAGAGCGTGAGCAGGGGAGGGTCAGAGAGAGAGAGGGAGACACAGAATCCGAAACCAGGCTGCAGGCTCTGAACTGTCAGCACAGAGGCCGACAAGGGGCTCGAACCCACGAACTGTGAGATCCTCACCCGAGCAGAAGCCAGACACTTAACTGACTGAGCCACTCAGGCGCCCCACACATCCAGCTCTCGGCTCAAGTCAGGATCTCATGGA
>NW_021908279.1:0-539 GCF_006229205.1 Suricata suricatta | reverse complement strand
TGCATCCTCATACACTTGGAGCATGTGGTAGATACTCAATAAACATCCCTTTGCTGGAGAAGTACACATGTGTACCCCAAGGAGCCTTGCTCAGATACCACTGCCTTATCTAGTCCCTTTCTAACTTCCAGGGGTTTTGCAGAGAATAACATCTTCTCAAAAGCTGTTAGTAATTTCCACTGGCAACAGCAGTACTTGTGTTGAGATAAGATGGTTGGGTATACGGGACTCAGGTGTTCTCTTCTGCTTTCTCTACCTTAGTGCTACTGGAGATGAAGTCTAGAGACAGCAACCTCAATGCTTGTTAAAAATACCAGATAATGACCTTCATCCAAACTTAGGAGAGTGATGATATCTGAGTGTGGGCCCCAGACACTCTTTTTAATGAGAACCCTAAGTGATTTGTGTATACATGAAAGTTTGACAAGCAATGTTGAAAATGTCATTCTCAGCTTGGCCTTCCCTTTGGAATCTCCATTACAGTTTTTTGCACTATCATCTGTAATGTCCCAACCCCAAAGATTCTGGCACTTAGGCCT
>NW_021908278.1:0-1300 GCF_006229205.1 Suricata suricatta | reverse complement strand
AAAGGCAGAGAAAGAGAATACTGAGGTGACCATGTAAACTGGAAAGGTGTTCCTTTAGTCACTCCACAGCCATTTATCCGGTGCCCTGTGCACACCAGCCACTGTCCTGAGCCCTGGGGAACCCAGGGAAGAGCGGGCCGCACCCTACAAAAACTCCCCTTGGCAAAGGACACAGAGTAGCATACCAGCAGCTACTCCCGGCTCGCAAGCATAGCAACCTCAGCCCTTCTGAAGAGAGAAATGCCAGAACAGAGGACCAGAGCCTTCCCTGCAGTTGCTTTCAACAGTGGATGGTATATTTAAGCCAGTCCACCTACCTTGTGGGAAGCCCTCTTAGACCTTCACTCAAAGCTTTTTTACTTTTGTTCTACATATATGTTTAGCAGCCCAGGTGCCCTGCTTTCCAAGCCATAGCAGTTTAAAGGCAGCAAATTCAGGGAGGACAGGGACTTGATGGCCATGAAAAGTGACACCCTAGACACAGCAACATTACTGTGCACAGCCCTCCACAGTGACAGGTGTTCAAAATAAAACTATGTATTATGGAAAGGAGAAGGGAATAGGAAGGCATTCCTAAAATGTGCCTGAATGTAGTGTTAGCTGGTACAGTACACGTATTTTCTCATTTAATTCTGACACCAACCCGGTGAGATAGGCTTTGCCTTCCACTGGCTCTAGATAGGAAAACCGAGACCCGAGGAGTTGTGCACCAGACTTACCCAGCTGGTGTGTGGCAGAGAATCTAGTCCTGCCTGGCTGTGGCCTCCCTTTCTGTTTGTTAGAGAAGGTCAGTAGAAGAATGTTTATGTTCATCCAAACGGACGAATGTTCTAAATAAAATGTGTTGTCACTCAGACAGACAAAGCTTCTATTTTCTGGAAAATTCACTCGCAAGGCACAGCTCCTAATGAGACAAGGGTAGGTCACAGAGCTGTCACGGCAGGTCTCTATGAGGCTCTTGACTTCCTGCTCTGTGCAGCCTCTAAATTATCACGAGGTCTTTGTCCTCCGAGAGGAAGGCAGATCTGCCTTTGTCTGATTAGAGCTCGCCTTGTCCTCACTCTACCTGTGGACTCCTCCTTCACTGACGTTCCTAATAAGAGGGGCTATCTTTTTGCCTCCACCTTTTAAGATTGAGAAAGCTTCTAAAAAGTTTTATTTATTTTGCTAAGAAAAGAAGGGAACTTCCCAAAGTGGACTTTGAATCCTGTCCTCTTGACTTAGCTGTATGTGTTTGGGCAGATTCCTTAATCTCTGAGCCTCAATTTCTTCATCTGTAAGATAGAAATAATAACACTAC
>NW_021908277.1:0-539 GCF_006229205.1 Suricata suricatta | reverse complement strand
AGTAAAACATGATATGTATGTATTTTTTTAAATAAGGAAGTCATCCAAAAAATACTATTCTTAATAATGTATGGTCCCTACAAAGCTACATGTGAAATGAAATAGTTCTAATTTATTATCATGGATAATGTATAATATACACAGAGAAAATAATAGCCATAAGCCTGTCAATCTTAAATTGAATGTAGCTCTAAATTGTTAGACTCAAGTCTCAATAAAGCCAGGATTAGATATACATAAAATACCAAAATTTGCTTCATATAAAGCAAGGGTTTTAATCAATAAATATATTAATGCTAAGATATTGTCAACGAACACAAAATTATACAATAGCCTAATCCTTTCTTTAGTAATAAAATAATTTCAATTATTGTACTGAATTTCTAGAAAAACTCCATGTGAGAGGGAGGAGAATACCCTTGCAAAGTCTCTTATTAACCCAGTTTTAACAAGAAGTGCAAAATGGAAGGTAATCAGCCTTTGTGTACAGCATTATGATAATGGTAATCGAAACCATGCAATCACATAGATATTTTGCT
>NW_021908276.1:0-539 GCF_006229205.1 Suricata suricatta | reverse complement strand
TTACGCAGCTAGTCAGGGCCTGGGGCTGCCGACTCTCATTCTAGTGCTCGCTCCCTTGTACCACAGTTCCTTTGCAGGTGGCTGCAGGGGGAAACACTGCCCTTCTTTCCTGTTATGAACTTCATGTTAGACATACAGCAAAGACAAGGATTCTGGAAGACAGAGCTGGGACCACGCGGCCAGGGGAACGCTAGAAGCTGTTTGCTCTGGTGGCTGGGGCACAGAAGGGGACAAAGGGAAAGGAGACAGAGGGCTTGGGGGGGGGGGAGGAGAGAAGGGAGGACTGGGTTCTGGGTGCATGCTCAGGGGGGTGTGCTGGGAGGAGGGGGTGTTCATGCATGACCAGGGCCGCAGTGTTGGCCACGTCTGGGAGGGACGCACAGGGTCTAAAAGACAAGGAGGCCTGAGTTCACAGAGTTTATTTTGGTGCAGCAGGAGGAAGGTGGTCCCTTGGCTGCCGTGTCACCCCTAGAAGAGAAGACAGACATGGGAGGGGTGGGGGGAAGGCCACATCCTCCCTCCATAAGGATACCCTGGTT
>NW_021908275.1:0-539 GCF_006229205.1 Suricata suricatta | reverse complement strand
GAGACTTGTGATCTTACACTTTTGTGTCTATATATTATACTTCAATAAAGAGTTTTGAAAATCCCGGCCTCAGCACTCCGAGGCATCAGAGAAGCCCACCAATCACTGTGTGTCCTCCTTTGTCACGGCCGTGAAAACACCTCCTCTGCGTGGAATCAGTGATGCTGTCCCCAAAGCATGGAGCCCGGCAACGCCCTTCTGGCAGAGGGTGATGCTGGGTGGAGAGAGGGCAGCACAAGGAGGCCGTTTTTCAGGATGGGACGGAGGCAGTGAGAATGGTGGGGAACCACAGGTGGAATCAGAAGGCCTCCGTGAACCGCCTGTGTTCCCACGCATGCATGGATTGTACGGACCCACTTAGCCGTATATTTAATCCTCAGCAGGACTGAGGACATATTGCCCCCGATGGTAGCTGCGCAGCATGATGAGAACAAAGGTGTTCTAGACCGGGGGCGGGGGCGTGGGGACGGGTGGGGAAGAGAGGCGGGTGGTGGGAGACGGAAGCAGCGACCCAGTGGATTCAGGTCTGTCTCGGGTAT
>NW_021908274.1:0-539 GCF_006229205.1 Suricata suricatta | reverse complement strand
AATCAAGAATTTACCTTTCTTCTTCTACACTAACAGTACCACTATTAACCAAAGAGTAAATGGTGGGAATTTTTAAATTATGGAATTATTACATATAATAAGTGATGAATGCATGAGAACATAAGAATGTCACCATGTTATAACATCTAAAGAATTAATGGATCTAGGTATTGAACACTAACATCTCTTTAAAAGATATAACTAAATATGATGTGCTTTCTATTAAGTAGACAATATCAGATATATAGTTTCTTATAAAAAAATATGAATATGATCAAGTTTGTAGATCCACCTACTAATTACAACACGTAAGAGGATGAAAGAATATATTATACTATGCTATGAGGAAGCAATCAGCAAAAGCTAGACTGAAAAGCTGTGGTACAAACAATCTTGTATCTTCAACAAGTGAACTACAAGGAAAAGAAGAGGAGGGAAGTACCTATATATATTTTTTAAATATTAAGGCAATCAATTACAATATATGGATTTCATTTAAATCTTGATTTAAAAATTTTTTGTTGAGAGAGATAGTGTGA
>NW_021908273.1:0-539 GCF_006229205.1 Suricata suricatta | reverse complement strand
TTAATTGTAATTATAGTCTAAAGTTCCTGTAACACCAATGAATGTTTTTTAATAAATCTCTGCTCTTCATCCAGAAGTAAAAACATATACAGTGATAGAGCACAAGTCAATACTTCATTACGATACTATGTCCACTTTCTATAAGTAGTAAAGTAATAACAAAATTTACTGAGTGTTTCTCACCTGCCAATATCTATGCTGAGCACTTTATATATATTATATCTTTCAATCTTTATAAGAAACCTAGGGACACAACCCATTATTTTCCCCATTTTCAGCTGACAAGACTGAAGCTTAGAAGAACAAGTTGACCAAAGCCCACTAAGCAAAGTCATGGGAATGTTTCAGGGGATGAATAATGTGACTCTAGATTAATCCAAATTGGTTTAATAATTAGTGATGCCATAAATCATTTCTTTTATATTGTCTAAAGAAGAGGTTTTATAGAAGTTAGATAAGGTTTAAGAAAAACAAAGTGCTTTAGAAAGCAGCCAACTGGGACAGAGAGCTCATGAACTTTGGGAAACAGATGATCTGGG
>NW_021908272.1:0-539 GCF_006229205.1 Suricata suricatta | reverse complement strand
ACTCTGGAAACTGAGACCAGAACAAAAGTCCATACTATCTGCCTCCTTTAGCAGAAGGGAGCCATGATACTAGGACTCTCTATCACCAGTTTTGTTCTTTTTAGTATTTATTTATATTTAACTTATTCATTTTTATCCCCCTGTCATCATCAACATCATCATGCTAGATACTAACACAACCTAGCAGAACAATAAATATTATAATAATAATAATAATAATAATAATAATAATAATAATGTATGACAATTAGGACAAAAGGGAAATTGAAGAAGTATTCTGACATTAAAAGCAAAAAGGAAATATAAATCACAGAGCTACAGCATTTTATATAAGAATTGTGAGGGGCACCTGGGTGGCTCAGTCTGTTAAGCATCAGACTTTGGCTCAGGTCATGATCTCACAGCTTATGAGTTCAAGCCCTGCATTGGGCTCATAGCACAGAGCCTGGAACCGGCCTCACATATTGTGTCTCCCTCTCTCTCTCTCTGCCCCTCTCTCAACAATAAGTAAAAAAAAAAAAAAAAAAAAAAAAAAAAAA
>NW_021908271.1:0-539 GCF_006229205.1 Suricata suricatta | reverse complement strand
TTTGTATGGGAAGTGAGGAATTCTTACTCTACTTCTCAAATACCACAGTTTTTCTAACCACTAATTTTCTCCACATTTATCTTTATTTAATTTAGAAAGTAATTTGATAATGTTTACTATATGCTCAGCACTCTTTTAGGTGCTTTATAAATATTAACTGATTTAATCCTCCAAACAATCCTCTAACAAAAGGAAATTAAAACACAGAGAGGTTAAGTATCTTGCCCAAGCTCTGACATTCTCAGTAACTACACCCTGTTTCTAATACGTGAGGGAGAAGAAACAGCCTCTGTGGGGCAAAGGACGTGGATATTCCTGAGTGAGAAAGACACCCAGGTGTTCCAAAAAAAAAAGGCATGTGAACACCTAGAAAATAGCCTGGACAGAGCAAACATATCCATGATGCTGGCCTTTTACATTCATAATTGTTGTTTTAAAAAAAGGCAGATTACCTCATATGTCACTAGACTGATTTTTTTCTGGAGCAGCCTGGCCATAGTTGGAGAGAAAGTGAAGGCAAAGATGAGAAGCGTATGAGA
>NW_021908270.1:0-539 GCF_006229205.1 Suricata suricatta | reverse complement strand
TGGCCATTTGTAGCAAAGTGGATGGATCTTGAGGGTGTCATGCTAAGCGAAATAAGTCAGGCAGAGAAGGATAGATACCATATGTTTGCACTCATAGGTCTAACAGGAGAGACCTGGCAGGGAACCATGGGGAGAGGAAGGGGGAAAGAGAGCGGGGAGAATGAGGGACACAGATCAAGGGAGACTACTGAGTACTAAAAATGAACCATGGACTGAAGGGGGAGGGGGAGGGAGAGAGGGGGTGATGGTCATGGTGGGGGGCACTTGTGGGGAAACCAATTTGAAAATAAACTATTAAAAAATCAAAGAAAATACTGGCATTAAAGGAAAAAATAAATAAATAAATAAATAAATAAATAAATAAAATAGGATATATTATAAGAATATATTTTCTATGGGCTGCATAGAGCATTTCCATCCTTTTTTGGGTTATGATTTGTCTAACATACTACTACATAATCAAGATGTTCTGCCAATTTTTGTTTCCTGAGTTAATTCATGGCTAAGGTTAATGCTGTTAGAAAGAGATATTTTTGTTA
>NW_021908269.1:0-539 GCF_006229205.1 Suricata suricatta | reverse complement strand
CCATGCTGCCGGGCTGGGGACTGCTCTTCCCGGCTGGCCAAGTGCCCGTCCCTCTCTTCCCTGCTCCCTGCCTTCAGGACGGGAGGTCCGGCCAACAGAGTTGCCGAGGGCGTCCTCGGGCACTTCGAAGGCGAGGGGTTTGAGCAGAGGAGGGGACGGCACCATGTTCCTGAGTCCCCAGCTCAGTGGCACGGCAGCAGAACCAAGGCGGTCAGCGCGCACGTGACCAAGACGGTCCCTTCTGCCCCCTGCAGGGTGTCCTGGGGGAGGGGGGCAGAGCGCTCTCAACGCATGCATCATGCATGGTGCGTGGCAAGTTGTCGTCCAGGGCACCTTTCCAAGCTCCTTGTCAGTGTCTCCACTCTGAGGTTAAATACAAAATGTATTCCAAGTGATTTAGCGGGGAACAATTACCTTATGCTTGATGGATGGCAAAGTGTCCACCAATTTCTGCAGCTCTTTGTGATGTGTAGTTGAAGAACTATAAATGAGAAAGTATTTTTAAAAATTGACATCTTACTCCAGAATTGTTATAGAAT
>NW_021908268.1:0-539 GCF_006229205.1 Suricata suricatta | reverse complement strand
TCGCCAGCGCTCAGCCCAGCGCGGTGCCACTCAGACGTCACGCCTTCGGTGGACGGGGGTGGGGAGCGGCGGCCATTTATCCAATTTGTGCTTTTCTGTTCGTGTGGCAAGGACTCCAGAATAGCCAGACCCGAGTCGGTCTGTGAGGTACACGAAACAGGATTCCAGACTTCGGGGTGCACACCTTCAGTGGATTTCCTGCAACTTACGTCCCATTACCTTGGCAACGGGCAGGCGTGGGGGACCCGAGCACGGCTGGTTCTGTCTCCTTGGGTGCCGCACAGCGAGCTCATCGATGGCTTCCAGATACGTAGAGCTGTTTCTTCTCCTCCTTCTTCCTACTTTAAAAAAAGGAAAAAATTTTAAATGTTTATTTTTGAGAGAGAGTGAGCATGAATGGGAGAGGGGCAGAGAGAGAGGGAGACACAGAATTGGAAGCAGCTCCAGGCTCTGAGCTGTCAGCACAGAACCTGACGTGGGGCTCAAACCCATGAACCGTGAGATCGTGACCTGAGCTAAAACCAAAAATCATACACTCA
>NW_021908267.1:0-1300 GCF_006229205.1 Suricata suricatta | reverse complement strand
TAAATTTAATGATATATAAACAAATAATTACATCATGTGATGTCTTTACTGCCAGACACATAAATAAGTTAAATAGGAGAGGAGAAATGAAAATATTTACATTGACATAAAGAGACCCAAAATAATTTCCTGAAGGAGATGTTGTCCTTGTCTCTATGCTAATGAGGCTTTACTGGCTGTCTCTAGTTCATAGTTTTTCCTCCCTAGTTTTATCTAACTTTCAGACATATACACTTGGATATTCCAATGGGCCTCAAATTCACCTTGCCCAAAACTTAACTCATCCTTTGTTGAAAGAAACCCACTTACCCAAATGTACTCTCTCTCTTGCTTTTTGAAGGACACCTATAT
This sequence comes from Suricata suricatta, assembly GCF_006229205.1. Lineage (NCBI taxonomy): Eukaryota > Metazoa > Chordata > Mammalia > Carnivora > Herpestidae > Suricata > Suricata suricatta. The sequence continues at coordinate 949 of NW_021908267.1, read as the reverse complement.
TTACCCATTCTCCCAGGCACTCTGTCTGGGAATCACATTTGATTACTAAAGCATAATATATGCCTTAGTCTATTTGGCTGCTATACCAAAAATACAATAGACAGGGTGGTTTGTAAACAACAGAAATTTATTTCTTAATGTTCTAGAAGCTGAGAAGTCTAAGGTCAAGACACTGACATGTTTAGTGTCTTGTGAGGCTCTGCTTTCTAGTTCAGAGACAGCTTAGTTGTCTTTATCATAGTCTATCTTGTCCTCACATCCTGAAAAGGGCAAAGAAACTCTTTGATGTCTCTTTTATAATGGCATTAATACTATTCATAACAGCTTTGTCTTCATGATCTATTCACCTCCGAAAGCCTTACCTCCGTATACAATCACACTGGACATTAGGATTTAACATATGAATTTTGGAGAGTCATAAACATTCAGCCTATAACAATGTACCATCTATGTTTATGGTTTCAAAATCTGTATCCCAATCCAGTGTTTTAATCTGAATTTCAGATATATATATATATATACATATATATATATATATATATCCTCTATTCCCTAAGTAGCACCCTTAGATTGCCAGACCCCAACCACTCACCTTTAGTAATGTGGCCATAAATGTGCAAAAATTTATTTCTTGTCATTTTTTTGGAATTGTATTAGTGTTATTTGGAAATATTTTAATGATCTTAGGATAATAGAGTCATTACATGATCTTAGGATAATAGAAGCTGAGGATTTTCCTAGAAATTAGTCTTACCAGTTTCCCCTCCTGGGAAAGTTACAAAAAAAATGTAAGCAGAATTCAAATGAAAGACCCATACTTTTTATAAAGCCAAGCTCAGTAACATATTACAAAGCTACATTAGGAAATGTGACTTACATAGCCAACCTCACTATATTCTCTTTCTTCTTCTACAGCAGCACTGCTCTCCCTTGCCCTCAGTCTCCTTAA
>NW_021908266.1:0-539 GCF_006229205.1 Suricata suricatta | reverse complement strand
ACATATTCTATCTTTCCAGGGAAATTAACCATTTATTAATATGCTGTGGTCTTCTTTATCTCTTCTAAGAGTTTGTCAAATTCATTTTATTTTAAATAAATGTTTTTTTATCATCCCTTATGTAGTTTGGTTTTGCTTTATCTATCTTTTTCTCTCCTTTTACTTTCAATCAAGTTCTTATATTTCTGATAATGTTTTATAGCAAATTTTTTTTGATGTTAACTTCTGAGTCTTGTATTCTAGCAATTTATTCATCTACTGCTCTATAAGCATTTGGATTGTTTTTACATTTTTTTTCTATTACAAATTGAGCTGCAACTTTCAGTCATGTGCTCACATCAATTCATGTTGCTTTCCGACCTATCTTTGGAATAGATTACCCCAAAATAGGATTCATGTGAACATGTGTAAGCACATACGTAATTTTATCAGCTATTGTCCTCCTGTGGGGTCAAAGCATTTGTCAGACCATCAGTGATACAGGAAAATGTCTGTTTCTCCACAGCCCTGCCAGCAGTGGAAAAACAGGCACTTTGGTA
>NW_021908265.1:0-539 GCF_006229205.1 Suricata suricatta | reverse complement strand
GCTCTCCGCTGCCTCTCATTTGGAAGCTCATTCATAAAAACTCAAGCCAGGGACCAGGGAGATGAGATGGTGAACTTTTCCAATTTGATCCAAAGATTTTTGTCATTGATGGGTTAAATGGGTGACAACTAACATCCAAAGAAAGTCGTTAGACTTTCCGTCAAAGAAGATGTCAAAGGACCAGCTCTTTCCAAGGCCGGGACATCTGCCCAGGAGCTGGAAACTCGGCCCCAACCAGGACCAGTTATCCTCATCACAGGGATGGGAGGGCCCGGGCCTCGGCCAGGCAGGGTCACTGGCCAGCAGGTACACTGTGGAAGCAGAGCACAGGTGAGGCCAAGTGGATTATTCTGACAAAACCCTCAGTATCACATAGTCCCAGCAGATATCAGAGACACACCCCAGTCTGGGATTAGGGCCCACTCTAATAACTGCATGTAACCTTAATTACCTCTGAGAGAAAGGGGGGTGTGGGATGGAGGGAGGGAGCCAGGAGGGAAGGAGGGGGGAGGGAGAGAAGGAAGGAGGGAAAGAGGGAG
>NW_021908264.1:0-539 GCF_006229205.1 Suricata suricatta | reverse complement strand
GAAATAGAATCATCACATACAGATAACTGATTCAGATATCAACAGTGACTTTTCCATTAGTGAAAAGATTTTTTGACCAAGTGAATAATTCTTGATAAAATTCCAAACAAATTAATGGCAATCTTTACTCAAAGTTGAATTTGTAGGCAAGTTTATTTATGGTAAAACCTTGGAAAATATAGTGTATGCTTGTAAAGAGGAGAAGATTTCAAACCGACATAATTCTAAAGATCTTTCTTCAAACCACAAATGTCCATCAAGACACTGGATATATAGAGTGGGACATTTTTGGACTGCAGTTCCCCAAACGCGCAAAATTTTTCATCCTTGACTACTGCTTATTAAATAGGCCTGTGTTTTTTGTGATAGTCAAAACTCCAAGCACACATTTCAAAAATGTTCCTTAAAAGATGTCATCACTCTGGTAAGAAACTCCATTCCACATCTCTGTATTTTACGTGGTGACCTTTGTACCTCTTAAAGAAATGTTTATTTATTTAATTTTGAGAGAGAGAGAGAGAGAGAGAGAGAGAGAGAGA
>NW_021908263.1:0-539 GCF_006229205.1 Suricata suricatta | reverse complement strand
AAAAAAAAAAAAAAAAAAAAAAACGCTTGAGAAAGTCAGAATAGAAGGAACTTACCTAAACATTTTAACAGCAGTTTATGAAAGCCCACAGCTAAGATCATCCTCAATGGGGAAAACCTGAGAGCTTTCCCTCTGAGAGCAGGAAGGCGACAGAAGTGTCCACTCTCACCACTGTTGTTTAACATAGTGCTGCAAGTCTTAGCATCAGTAATCAGACAACAAAAGGATTGTCTAAGAAGTCAAACTTTCCCTTTTCACAGATGACATGATACTCCACATTGAAAACCCAGCAGACTCCATCAGAAGCTTCTAGAACTGATCAATGCATTCAGTAAAGTTGCAGGGTACAAAATCAATGTACAGAAATCAGTTGCATTCCTATACACCAAATATGAAGCAGTGGAAAGAAAACTCAAGAACCTGATCCCATTCATGATTGAACGAAAAACCATCAAATACCTGGGAGTACCCTAACCAAGGATGTAAAAGACCTATATGATGAAAACTATAGAAAACTTCTGAAAGAGATTGAAGAAGAC
>NW_021908262.1:0-539 GCF_006229205.1 Suricata suricatta | reverse complement strand
AGAACATGGATTGTGAACAGGAGAAGACTAAATGGAAAGATGGGGAGGCTGGTCATGGAGGGTAGGAGATGTAAAAGGAGGATTTCAGCAGCGTCTAAGATAAATGTCTGGGTGGCCATTTTGCCAACACAGATACCTCATATCCATCAGATACCTGGTCATTTGATCAATTTCTCTTATAAAGAGATGAAAGAGGATATTGGGTATGTTTATAATTTCATGGCTCTCAGGAGGTTAACTAAAATCAGCACCTTTTCCAATTCAGCTGTTCAAACAGCAAATCACAGATTTATTTCACCAATGTAAAGATCAAGCCCAAAGTTAAGAACAACTCTGCTAGAGCTAGTATCTAAATTTCCCAGTCATACCCAAAGGGTAAGCTATTTGACAGCAGATTTCCATTAAATGAGAGCTTCTTTAGGTGTCTGGAAAAGTGCGTTGCACACCCTGGCTGCTTAAGTGTGTCTTTGAAATGAGGAAATGAGTGAAGGGCGTGTGCATAAGATCAGACTAGACAAGGTGGCTGGAGGGATCCTGTG
>NW_021908261.1:0-539 GCF_006229205.1 Suricata suricatta | reverse complement strand
TGACACTCTATGGAGTGATTTAATTTATGAGGAAACATGTTCAAAGACTGCTGGGAAACCGTGGGTGACCGCACAAAACTACTGTGGCGCCTCCTGAGGAGCGCAAAGAACCAAAATTGCTTGAAGACACTGTTCTCGGTTCAAACAATGAAGCGAGTGAGTGAAGCAGTCCCTTTACATCATCTCACACTGGTTCATTTCTAATTTTCAGGTGGAGGTTTTCCTTCTGTTTGTGTACATTTAAGATGTCTTGTTGTGTTTTTGCAAACTTTTACTTAAGAGTATTGTTTGAAGCCTGCGTTGCTCTAAGTATGCATTAGTTTCCAAGTAAAATTTTTTCCTGAGTTTTCTTATTAATTGCAACTACATGTTTTATGAATTTATATTTTGTACCTAAGTCACGAGTGTATCCGGAAGTTGATTTTTAACATGGTTGAGAACAAATGTCCATCTTTGTTTTCTTCCAAAGACAAGTTACTTACGCCATCACAATTGGTTTTAAAATCACCTTCACTTGCTGAATGAAAATAGTAGCTTTG
>NW_021908260.1:0-539 GCF_006229205.1 Suricata suricatta | reverse complement strand
CCCACCTACCTGTCTTCCCTTTGAGGCAAACACAGCCTGCTAAGTCAACCTCCAACAATCCACTCTTCCCAGATCAGAGGCCACCAAGGCGAACCTAGTCTGCCCACCCACGACACTAAAATCTGCGGAAGGGTGGAACAGAGGTACCCCAGCACCTTGACTGCATTTGTCACTATGATATACCAGTTCAGATGCTTTTTCTTAACAATACTAGAAGGGTGTTTCTGAACTCGGGATTTCATAAAGACGTATTAAAGGATTACTCTTGAGAATGACCAAGCACCTTCTATGTAATGAAAATAGAAAGTTGATGAGAGTTTTGCTGCCCAAGTGGCCTTTGTGTTCCGGCTGAACATTAGAATCAGTACCGCCAGGGCATCACCCTCAGCGGTGGGCATCCTTAGGGACCTTGTCTAGGAGCACTCCAGGTGAGTCTAATGTGCAGCCAGGGTTGGGGACAACTGATCCAGACCCATAAATCTAGACCCATAAGGCTCCAAAGTAGAATGGAATACATCGCCCACACAAGGCAGAAATCC
>NW_021908259.1:0-539 GCF_006229205.1 Suricata suricatta | reverse complement strand
GGTGGAATTTAAGGAAAGGTATTAAGCAGGCTGTGTTTTAGCTTATGGGCAAGTAATAAATTGTATCATGTATCTTGAATGTATCATAGATAAACTGCTATATTACAATTGCCACTTCAGATAGCTGTGAAATTAGGTGATTAACTAGTTGGTACCTAACCTTCTAATTTCTGTATAAGTCTAATTACATGAAATAGAAATGGGGGTTTTGATTTTTTACTTTGCTTTTCTGTTTGGAGTATCATTGTAACTACTGTATTGTAAATGATGGAAAATAATTGCATATGTTAAAAAAATAAATTGTGTTATATTAAAAAAATAAATGTTAGGCTAACATGTTAAAAAAAATAAATAAAAGAACCAGATGCCCACTTCTTGGCTATGATTGTAGAAAAAAAGGGGATAAAATGCAAGCAACTTTGAAGAGCACTATTATTAGGAGCTGTACAGATCCTGCTTGGATGAAAAGATGAGATGTAAAGTAAGAGATGTCACTGTGTTCTGCGTGCAAAATTAACTCGCCAGATCTCTGGAAGCTG
>NW_021908258.1:0-539 GCF_006229205.1 Suricata suricatta | reverse complement strand
TTCCTGGCATTGAACAAGCCCTAAGAGTTGGTTTCTGCTCCTGTGCGTGCTTCTGTATTGATTGTGGCCATTGTCCCAGGGCCCATCCCCTTGAGATCCAATTGTTCCATCACTTCCTTGACACATTTAAGGTAATTTAGGAATCCTTGGAGAAGCAGGGGGCTCCTGGGGTCCAGTCCCCTTGGGGGCATCTTTACTCTTTTCTGCTGGTGTCCTGCCACTTCCGGGAGGGCCTCCAGGGAGGACATACAGCAGCCTGGCTGTTCCAGGACCCTCAGGGCACCACGGTGCAGAGCAGAAACTCAAAGCTGTGTGGAGTAAATGAATAAATGAATAAATGAATCTCTAATGACTGAAAACTCAAATTGAAAAGGGACAGGAGGAGAAATGGGAACGGGAAAATGTCAGAAGGCAAAATGGGTTGACAGAATGACAGTCCTATTCTAGTCCCTCTGCTCAGTGTGAATTTGTGAGTTTGGCCTCGGGCTTTTGGGGAGAAAACACAGATTGATGCTTCCCTAAGAAAGGCTTTCTACTGG
>NW_021908257.1:0-539 GCF_006229205.1 Suricata suricatta | reverse complement strand
CCCTCCCTTGGTGTGGTTCTTTAATATCCACAAACTAGGAAGAGGCTAATCTGAAATTCATATAATGACCTCTAGCTCAAGAGCAGGAAATACTAGGCACGTGCTTTTCTCCAACCCACAGCAAAATGACCGCTCAGTCACCATCGTAAGCTGTATCTTCACAATGCACTGAGAGATTCCTGCCAACGCCATGCTTAGAACATTCTCTTCAAAAAGTGTCAACCGGGGAACATAGTACCCTTGAGAATTTTCATTTAATGATAGAACGGGTCAACAATAGGGAGAGTGAAAGGCATGAAACATATCCTGACGGCCATATCCAAACAGAAACATCTGCCCATAAGAAGAATCTCACTGCCCGAAGTGGTAAACAGTACAAAGTATTTGGCAAAACTCCCCCTTTCAAGTTAGCTCTTTCTGTCAAGCCGGGTGTTTCAGTAACCAAAAACTCAAATCAAATTTTGACACATAATTATTTGTTGAGAGAAAATTTTGAAAATCAGGAAAGTGACCTCATTCATGTTGAAAATAAGTATTTG
>NW_021908256.1:0-1300 GCF_006229205.1 Suricata suricatta | reverse complement strand
CGTACCGCCTGGCTTCCTGCCGCTCGCCAGCCAGCAGCTGTTCCGGTCCCCTCGACGGGCCTCACCCTCCTCGCTGCCAGGCCGCCTCAGCCGGGCCCTCTCGCTGGGAACCATACCCTCTCTGACACGGGCAGGTAAGAGGCGCTCCGGCGTGGGCAGGCAGGGGGTGGGTGGGCACGGGTGGGGGGCTGGGGGGGGGGTAGAGCTCGTGCTGTAGAGACAGGCAGAGCTGGGGGTCAAATCCCAGTGCCTCTGCTCTGTAGCTGCCTTGAGTTAAGGGTCTTCACCTCTGTGAGCCTCAGTTTCCCCCAAGGAAAATGAGGGCACTGGGAGCAGTAGAACCTGCCTGTGGCTGTTCGGGTCGAACGAGGTGATGCAGGTCCAGCGCCTAGAAGGGCAGCGGGCACCCGGTGCGTGTCCACCCACATTGGGGGCGGTCTCTTACCTCCATTCTCGCTGTTACTATTATTGCTGGTTCTGGAGACCTTGGGCTCTGGGAGGCTGGCCTTTTTGGGTCCGATCGGCCGCCTTTATTGAGCGTGTGCTGCAGGTGGGCTCTGGCACGACTGAGACCTGGTCCTTGTCACGAGAGATGTTGTCTCCTCCGTCACCTTTTCTAGCGGGATCTCTCTGGGAGGTCAGTGATAAGTTACATCCAGCGTTTCCTCCTCAGCGCCCTTGGCTCTTCGGGAAGCCGCCTAGTCAGACCCTAGTCAGGTGTGTCCTGGGGCCTGGCTCCCTGGGTGGCAGCTTTGGGGGTGGGAAGCCACCATGAGGCAGTATCCAAGCCTCCAAGAACGTGGGCGGCGCTTGGTTAAACCAGGCTTCGTAGGGTCGCCTGGGGGCTCGGTTGTTTGAGCGTCTGACTTCGCCTCAGGACATGATCTCACGGTTCATGGGTTCGTGCCCCACGTCAGGCTCTGTGCTCACAGCTCAGAGCCTGGAACCTGCTTCAGATTCTGTGTCTCCCTTTCTCTATGTCCCCTCCCCCTCCCCCCCACTCAGGCTCCGTTTCTCTCTCTCAAACACTTTAAAAAAACAGGCTTGGTGACCTGCGGTCACCCTGGCAGCTCTGCCAGGTGGGGGCTCCAGCTCCGGTCAGATGCCCCTCTGAGCTTCCGTCTCTCCCCTGTGACTTGCCCAGGGTCCCGCTGCAGCTTGGAGCTGGGATTTATGCCCAGTCCTCAGGCTCCCGGCCCCTTGGCGTGCAGGCCAGCGGCCTCCTGGGTAGGGGGTGGTCACACCGCAGGAGGAGCGGGGCAGGCGGTGGGTAGGATCGAAGGTGTGAGTGCCCTGAGTA
>NW_021908255.1:0-539 GCF_006229205.1 Suricata suricatta | reverse complement strand
TCCACTAATTGTATAAAGATATTCTCATTTTTAGATATTTAATAATTTGAATAAGTGTGTGGAAGAGTTGAAAAATAACTTGATATTGGCATGTGTCGGCACAAGTGTTATTGCATTTTTTCTCATTTATTATTAAAGTATACACATAATGTAACTGTTTTTTCATTTTTTCATTCATACAAATACATGCCAGCAAAAGACTCCAACAAGCATATTAACACTAGAGATTTTAGGGTTGTTTCTTTTTTACATCGTTTCCCTTACTTTCTTGTTACTTGATAAACCTGTGTTTTATATGTCCTTTTACATTAAATTTGGGAAGTAAAGTATATTCAAATATTTTGGAGAAAATTATCTTCCAATGTTAACTATAATTTGTTTTACATTGAAAAGATTGAATGCAATGATGTGGATGGAACTGTATTATGCTAAGCAAAATAAGTCAGAGAAAAACAAATACCATATGATTTCACTCATATGTGGAGTTTAAGAAACAAAACAGATGAACACAGACAAAGGAAAAAAGAGAGAGAGAGAGA
>NW_021908254.1:0-539 GCF_006229205.1 Suricata suricatta | reverse complement strand
CTTGGGAAAAAGCTAGTATCAGGATCATAAGAAAACTTTAACTCATTTTTGAGAACCATTTATAAGTTATAAATAAAGTATATTCTACTTGCATGATATTTCAAAGATTCTAATTCTCCTAATCCAATTTTTTACATTTAATGCAATTACAGTCAAAGTTTTAGCAGCTTTGTTTGTATATATGTATGAGTGCATGTGTTAATTAAAATTTTGATTATTAAATGTATACAAAAATCCAAAGGGTTTAGAATAGTGAAGTCAGCGGCACCTGGGTGGCTCAGTCAGTTAAGCATCCAGCTTCATTCGGCTCAGGTCATGATCTCATGGTTCATGGGTTCGGGCCCCGCATCAGACTCTGTGCTGACAGCTAGCTCAGAGCCTGGAGCCTGTTTCGGATTCTGTGTCTCCCTCTCTCTCTCTGACTCTCCCCTACTCACACTGTCTCTCTGTCACTCAAAAATAAATAAAAGGCATAAAAAATTTTTTAAGATAAAATAAAAAAGAATAGTCAAATCATTCATGAAAATGATAAGCATTTT
>NW_021908253.1:0-539 GCF_006229205.1 Suricata suricatta | reverse complement strand
TTAGTTAATTTTTTATAGACTGTAAAGTAGGCCTCTGTCTTCATTCTTTTGCATGTGAATATCCAGTTGTCCTTGTACCATTTATTACAAGGGCTATCTTTTCACCCTTGAATTATCTTAGTACCCATGCCAAACTCTGTTAGTTATAAATGTAAAGGTTTACTTCTGGATTTCTTTTTCTTTTTTTTTTTTAAAGTTTTTTTTTATGTTTTATTTATTTTTGATACAGAGAGAGACAGAGCATAGAGGGGGAGGGTCAGAGAGAGAAAGAGACACAGAACTGGAAGCAGGCTCCAGGCTCTGAGCTAGCTGTCAGCACAGAGCCTGACGTGGGGCTCGAACCCATGAACGTGAGATCTGACCTGAGCCGAAGTCGGAGGCTTAACCGACTGAGCCACCCAGGCGCCCCTGGATTTCTTTTTCTATGCTATGGACCTCTGTCTATCCTTTTGCTAGCACCACACTCCCAATTACTGTTGTTTTGTAGTAAGTTTGTGGATACTATGAATGATGCTACTGTGCACATTCACGTACAAGTT
>NW_021908252.1:0-539 GCF_006229205.1 Suricata suricatta | reverse complement strand
GCATCAGCACTGCCTTCCCCCCCCGGCTCCCGTCCAGTCCCGGGGACGGCCCTTCAGAAGGCTGTCCCCAGTATGGTACTGGCACAAAAACAGACACATAGATCATGGAACAAAATGGAAAACCCAGAAGTGAACCCACAAATATGTGGTCAACGCATCTTCAACAGACCTGGAAAGAATGTCGAATGGAAAAATGACCATCTCTTCAACCAATGACATCGGGAAAACTGAACAGCGACACGCAGAAGAATGAACCTGACCCCCTTTCGTAGACCATACACAAAAATAAATTCCAAATGGATGAAAAACTTAAAGTGAAACAGAAAACACAGTAGCTATTGTGAATTGTGAGAAAATGGATGTGTTCCTTTCAGAAAAGGGGCTGTGGAAACAAGGGAGGAAGCAGACTTCTCTTCTGGGCACATTTGCTTTAACTTTTATTAGTTGAATATAACATGGTCTTTGTCATCAGGATCTATCTTCCAGAGAGAGCACAGAACAATTATTTCAAATTTTTTAAATATAAGCTAACAAACCTT
>NW_021908251.1:0-539 GCF_006229205.1 Suricata suricatta | reverse complement strand
ATTTGACTCCTGTTCAGGTCATGATCTCGCAGTTCGTGAGTTCAAGCCCCGTGTTCAGTTTGGTGCTGACAGCTCAGAGCCCGGAGCCTGCTTCAGATCCTGTGTCTCCCTCTCTCTGCCCCTTCCCTACTTGCCTTTGTCTCTCCCTCACTTAAAAAATGAATAAACATAAAACACACACACACACACACACACACACACACACACACACCAATCCATAAGTTCTCTGGGCACTGTGAAATATTAAAAAAAAAAAAAAAGGAGAAGAGGAGGAGGAGGAGGAGAGGAAGAGGAGGAGAGGAGAGGAGAGGAGGAAGAGAAGGAGGAGGAGAAGGAGGAGGAAGAGAAGGAGGAGGAGAAGGAGGAGAAGGAGAAGGAGGAGGAGAAGAAGGAGGAGGAGGAGAAGGAGGAGAAGAAGGAGGAGAAGGAGAAGGAGGAGAAGGAGGAGGGGAGGAGGAGGAGGAGGCGGAGAAGGAGGAGGAGAAGAAGAAGGAGAAGAAGGAAGAGGAGAAGAAGGAGGAGGAGAAGGAGGAGGAGGA
>NW_021908250.1:0-539 GCF_006229205.1 Suricata suricatta | reverse complement strand
GGGGGGGGGGGGGGGGGGGGGGGGGGGGGGGGGGGGGGGGGGCGAGAGAGGCCAGCCCTCAGGGTTGTGTCTGCACCCCTGCTCAGGACTAGGGGGCCCTCCTGAGCTGCAGCGCGGGGCTCTGGGAGGGCTGGCGGCAGGGCACAGGGGACTTCCTCGGGGTCTGGAAGGAGCTGCTGCGCCCTCCCGCCTGGGCCCCTCCCCCACGTCGGCCCAGATGGAACCAGAGCCGAGGGACTCTGAGGCCGAGTTACTGAGGGGGGTCCGCTTGCAAGACGGACCTTGAGCTTGAAAGGCCAGGGTGGGGGGCTGCCCTGTTACTTGCTTTCCTCAGTCCTGACCATTCAGCTCTTCCTTCCGGTCCACTGCCCTTCCTCTCTGCGCTACCATCAGCCTGAGCTGTCTAGACACGGCCTCCGCCTCCGATGCCTGCCACCCACAGCGTCCTAACCTATAAAAAGGTCACTGTGGTTTCAGCAAGGGGCGCAGATAGAACTGTCACCCCGATGACGGAAGGCAGTGGTCCGGAGAGAGAGGAC
>NW_021908249.1:0-539 GCF_006229205.1 Suricata suricatta | reverse complement strand
GTGGTGAGAGGTGGGGCAGTGGGGTGCAGGGCAGGGTGGTGAGGGGCAGGGCAGGTGCTTCCTTTCTCCTGACCAAGGTGGTGGGCCAGAGGGGAGCAGCGAGGCTGTGGTCGCTGGTGGCAGGTCCAGGGCCCTCCGGCTTGGGGAAGAGCAACGGACGGGGTGGGACCATGTGCACCTAGAGAGGGGCTTGGGGTCCTGGAGGAGCCCGGGAGGTGCCCCGCCACTCCATGCCCCCATACATTGGCACCCCCGGAATCGACTACTTATTTGTTATTATTTCCCCCCAAATTTGCTGCGTGTAATTGACACACCTGCTGTGTAAGCTGAAAGTGTCCACATCACCCCCTTCGGGATAAATGTCTAACAGATCAAAGTTTTAGATTTTGCAGTTAGAGACAACTCACTTAACATGCAAATGTTTGGTTGGAGCAGTTTGCTTGAGGTTGCAGACTCAGGGGACAAATGACGAATGTGCCTTTTCCAGGAGGACCGGGAGAGGGGCCTGGGAAGGCATGGGGCGCCTGTGGTGAGGGGGC
>NW_021908248.1:0-539 GCF_006229205.1 Suricata suricatta | reverse complement strand
CCCACCTACCTGTCTTCCCTTTGAGGCAAACACAGCCTGCTAAGTCAACCTCCAACAATCCACTCTTCCCAGATCAGAGGCCACCAAGGCGAACCTAGTCTGCCCACCCACGACACTAAAATCTGCGGAAGGGTGGAACAGAGGTACCCCAGCACCTTGACTGCATTTGTCACTATGATATACCAGTTCAGATGTTTTTTCTTAACAATACTAGAAGGGTGTTTCTGAACTCGGGATTTCATAAAGACATATTAAAGGATTACTCTTGAGAATGACCGAGCACCTTCTATGTAATGAAAATAGAAAGTTGATGAGAGTTTTGCTGCCCAAGTGGCCTTTGTGTTCCGGCTGAACATTAGAATCGGTACCGCCAGGGCATCACCCTCAGCGGTGGGCATCCTTAGGGACCTTGTCTAGGAGCACTCCAGGTGAGTCTAATGTGCAGCCAGGGTTGGGGACAACTGATCCAGACCCATAAATCTAGACCCATAAGGCTCCAAAGTAGAATGGAATACATCGCCCACACAAGGCAGAAATCC
>NW_021908247.1:0-539 GCF_006229205.1 Suricata suricatta | reverse complement strand
TAATAGCATTGGGAAGGAGCGAAAATAATAAAGTAGAGCTCTGTGTGGAAGATGAAGAGATTAGGAGTTAACTAAAAGAATAAAAACAAAATCCACAAGTAATGATCCTATTGTCATACTCCTTGGGGGAGTATTTCTACCTGCAGCTTTCAAGTCACTGTCCTTGTTTCTGTCATATTCATAATAACAGTAAAAAAGCCATATGACTTTTGGGAAAAAAGAAACAATTCAGTATTACGTCACTAATCAATAATGTCAGAGCACCCACATTCCAGCTCCATTTTGTTCTATGATAGGAAATCAGCTGTAACCGTCAACAACTGTGAAAGCTCACATTTCTACCATACGTGCAAGCTTACAAGTCAGTGTGCCACAATTCATGGGCACAGTTTTGAGACACTATCCTCCTAATCTGGAAAGAAAGCACACTTTGTGACTCCAGCCCTAGCTGTAGCCAGAGCTGCTCCAGGTCTCTGAGCCTCAATTCCCGTGGGTCAGGGAAAAACAGGCCAAGTGACACCTGTACGTAAGGTGGGGTA
>NW_021908246.1:0-539 GCF_006229205.1 Suricata suricatta | reverse complement strand
AAAGAATAGCTCAGAGACCGTGATGGAGATAAAATGGAACCACTGAAAAACGGTTGATTAATCCAAGGAGGCAGGATAATTAAGAAAGAAAGGCACAGAGAGCCAGAGAAACAAAGAAAATAATAGCAAGGCAGGAAATATACAGCTACACATGTGGGTGCACATGTAGCGATGGGGTCACGGGACTGTGGGACGTGGGGCACAGGGACAGAGGGTCAGTGGCCCCAAGGCAAGATTGGGTGACAGGATGATGGGAATATGGAACCGATGGGGTGATGGGGAGATAGGGGGATGGGCAGCTGAAGGAGGGGGGACTGGTGAGGGGGTGAGGTGTTCAGAGGGAGGGGAGGATGCGGGGAGGGGGGGCAGGCGGATGGGAGGAGGGGACAGCAGGGTGATGAGGTGAGCGGGCCATGGGAGTAAGACACACAGGTAATGGGGGGATGGGACCGTGGGAGATGGAACCTCGGGGCTATGGGGCCACATGGAATTGAATCCTTTGGGCCACAGGGCAACAGGGCCACAGGTCTAAGGACCCA
>NW_021908245.1:0-1300 GCF_006229205.1 Suricata suricatta | reverse complement strand
TGTAAAAACTTAAAATACATTAAAATTTGAAGTAAAGGGTAAGTTTCAAAATGACAGAATAATTCTATTCAGTTTAAAATGAAAAATGGGTCTTTCTATTTTTCTTTTTAATTCTTTCCATCTCTCCTACTATTTTTTTTTTTATTTCTGCTTTGCTGGTGCCATAAACTTATAAATTGAATATATATAATGTTCCATGGCTCACTGAGCTTTATATCACATTACTTTGCAGGAGATCATTAGTTCTGTTGACCAATTTAAGGATGCTTTGTATATTTTTCAGGTGGGGTAGCTCCTCATATCTCCTTCTCCATTCTGATTCACCCAAAGTCAGGACTTTGGGATTTGCAAGTATGCATGTTTCAAATAGAAAGCATTTTTCTAACTAGCTGCATGTTGCCCATGACATGCACCACATTTTCATGGTGTACAAAGGGAGAAAGATATAGTCCTTATATGTGCAGGAACTATTACATGTTAAATAAAATATCTTAAATTAAACAGATGAGAAAATGGTGACCAAAGGATATTGAAGTTTTACAATCTTAAGTGACTACATGTAGAAGAGCCAACAAATGTAGTAGAAAGTACACTACAATATTTCTTTCCAAATTTCTCGTAACATGGAAATTCTTTCACAAAATAATGCAGGAACTTGAAAATTATGGGTAAACATTTCCCTCTGCATAGTATTTTAAGAAAAGCTTTTTGGGCATGTAGAAAACAGAAATTTAATGTAATAAAATAATCCACCAAAAATTATAGATTATTCACAATATATAGCTTGTTTATATTATAATATACATTTAAAAGTATTTTTAATACAAAGAAACTTATGGTAGATTAAAAACAACTAAATAAAAAAAGTCCAGGGATACCTAGGTGGCTCAGTAGGTTAAACAACCAAATCTTGATTTTGGCTCTGGTCATGATCTCGTGATTAATGGGATCGAGCCCTGCATCCAGCTCTATGTTGACAACATGGAGCCTTTTGGGATTCTCTCTCTCCATCTCTCTTTTCACCTCCCTGGCTTGCTCTTTCTCTCTCTCAAAATAAACAAATGAACATTAAAGAAATAGTCTATCACCCACATATAATCCTTTTTCTTGTTTTGGTAACTATATTCCTTGATCAGTTCCTTATCTATCTGTTCAGCCATTAATTTACCTCTCAAATAATTTACCTTCCCTTCTGGAAGCATGCCTTCCTAAATTATGGAGTTAGAAGTGAGAATACTCAGAGCTACTGAGCCATAGGTCCATCATATCTGATAAAATGCAACTGTATCTCCAACTTTGC
>NW_021908244.1:0-539 GCF_006229205.1 Suricata suricatta | reverse complement strand
TATTAGACAAGCTGGAGGCAGAAAGATTAAATGCTAAGCTTCAGAAACCTGGTACAAATCTTGTGTCTTATATTGTGCCTCCTTCTGAGAAGTAATATTAAATGAATCAAGACCCCATGGGTGTGTTATAAAATGAAATAAAAAAAATATATTGATGAAGCTTCCTGAATGATGCCTCTCCACTCAACTCTGTCCCCCTCCTTGAAGGGAGGTCTCAGTAAACAAATTTATGTGACACAACTTCTTGTGAAGGGCTTGGCTGGCACCGATGTGAAAGCTGTTCTCTTTTCAACTATATTTCCTTTTTGTCCCTCAAGAAATTAACTAAAAAGAATCAGTTAGGTGTGATTATTTTAAAAAAACAAAGAAAAGAAAAATGTTTATGAAAAGGGATTATAGAAAAAGAAAGGGGAAATAAAAATATAAAGTGGTAGGAAACGATAAAAAATAAAACAAGAAAGAAAGCAAACAATTCAAGAGTACAATAAATAAGTTATTTTTCTAAGCAGAAAAAATTGATCTGTGGGTTTTAAGGACTC
>NW_021908243.1:0-539 GCF_006229205.1 Suricata suricatta | reverse complement strand
CCCACTACAATGTGATAGAACGTGTAAACTGGATGTACTTCTATGAGTATGAGCCAATTTACAGACAAGACTTTCGCTTCACACTTCGAGAGCATTCAAACTGCTCTCATCAGAGCCCATTTCTTGTCATCCTGGTGACCTCACACCCTTCAGATGTGAAAGCCAGACAGGCCATTAGAGTTACTTGGGGTGAAAAAAAAATCTTGGTGGGTATATGAGGTTTCTTACATTTTTTTTTACTAGGTCAGCCTGCTGAAAAGGAAGACAAAGTGTTAGCCTTGTCCTTAGAGGATGAGCACGTTCTTTATGGTGACATAATATGACAAGATTTTTTAGACATGTATAATAATCTGACCTTGAAAACAATTATGGCATTCAGGTGGGTAACTGAGTTTTGCCCCAATGCCAAGTATATCATGAAGACAGACACTGATGTTTTCATCAATACTGGAAATTTAGTGAAGTATCTTTTTTTTTTTAATATTTTATTGTCAAATTGTTTTTGTGAAGTATCTTTTAAATGTAAACCATTCAGAGAA
>NW_021908242.1:0-539 GCF_006229205.1 Suricata suricatta | reverse complement strand
CATTGCAAATGACATATCTGATAAAGAGTTCTATCCAAAATCTGTAAGATACTTATAAAACCCAACACCCAAAAAAACCGAACAACCCATATGTTTGCACTCATAGGTCTAACAGGAGAAACCTAATGGAGGACCATGGGGAAGGGAAGAGGGAAAGAGAGTTGGGGAGAGAGAGGCATGCAAAACCTGAGAGACTATTGAATACTGAAAATGAACAGAGGGTTGAAGGGGGAGGGGGAGGGGGAAGGGGAAGGGGAAGGGCGGTGGTGGTAATGAAGGAGAGCACTTGTGGGGAAGAGCACTGGGTGTTATATGGAAACCAATTTGACAATAAACTATTAAAATAAATAAATAAAAATTAATTAATTAATTAATTTAAAAACCCAGTTAAGAAATGGGCAGAAGACATGAATAGATATTTTTCCAAAGAAGATGTAGCACTGCTAGGGATTTCCCCAAAGGATACAGAAGTAATGATGCATAGGAGCACATGTACACCAATGTTCATAGTGGCACTTTCTACAATAGCCAAATCATGG
>NW_021908241.1:0-539 GCF_006229205.1 Suricata suricatta | reverse complement strand
AAAAAAAAAAAAAAAAAAGACACAAAATACCAATACTGGAAATAAAAGAGACGATATCCCTCTAAAGACCCTGCAGACATTAGAAGTGTAATAAGAGACGACTATCAACAATTATACACACACAAATTTGACAACTATGACAAAACAGAACATTTCCTTGAAAGAGAAAAACTACCAAAACTAAAATAAGAAAGAGATAACACAGGGGCTCCTGGGTGGCTCAGTCAGTTGAGTGTCCAACTTCGGCTCAGGTCATGATCTTACAGCTCACAAGGTCATGATCTCCTGGTTCATGAGTTTAAGTCCCACATCAGGTTCTGTGGTGACAACTCAGACAGAACCTGGAGCCTGCTTCAGATTCTGTATCTCCCTCTCTCTCTGCCCCTCCTCTGCTCACACTCTGTCTCACTCTCAAAAATAAATAAACATTAAAAAAAAAAGAAAGAGATAATCTGAATAGTCATTTGTCTAATGAAAAAATTAAATTTGTAGTTTTAAAACCTTCCAACAAAGAAAACTCCAGGCCCAGATTGTTTCAT
>NW_021908240.1:0-539 GCF_006229205.1 Suricata suricatta | reverse complement strand
GCTTCTAGTCAATGGTTAATTCGGCAACATCCAAACTTACCAAATAGGTTCCCATTTCTTTTTCCAGGACAACTTGTTCGTACAATGTAGCATCGATGTCGGCTTTTAGAGCCTGCACCTGCCTTTTCACCTGCACGCGGTGCTTCCTCTGAAGCCAGTACGGAAGGAGAGACTCCATGACCTGGTTAAGGATCTGCGACGTAATCAGGAGAGCGGCCAGACTCTACAGAGAGGCACAGAAATGATACCTGACAATGCAGCTGAGTAAAGTCACAGGATGTGCAGAATGACGCGACAAATAAACTGGAACCTTCAGCAACTACTACACAGTCAACAATAACTAGAATCAGAAAAGCACAATGTTTCCAATTTATTGTTTTTTCACAGGAGAGACACTTTGAACTACAAAGAGTTATAAATAAGTTTACAGTAAGAGTTAAGTCAGTTATTAATGAGATTATAAGAAGAAATAAAGTTATAAGTTGGCAGGGGAACAATTTAACTAGACACTGTGGTTTGGGTCATCTCATCCTTGCTAC
>NW_021908239.1:0-539 GCF_006229205.1 Suricata suricatta | reverse complement strand
GAGAGGTTAGCGGCAAGGGAGAAATTGTGGAAGGGTATATTGGTGACACAAAGACCTTGGAGATTTACCTGGCACCCAACAGAGGCCAACTGTGCCAATATGTCTACCTGTTCTTGCAAGAGATCAACTCGTTGGTTGACCAAGAGGATGCCAGCTTTTAGCTGGGCATTAAGATTGACTTGCGTTTGGAGTGCCTCTGTGGTGGCTGCAGAGAGGTTATTTACTGCCGCGGCAGTTTCGACGGTGGTGACTAAGGAGGCGATTGAGGTGGCAGCAGCAGCCACAGCAGTAGAAATCGCTGTGATGATAGTGATTACAACCCCCACCACAGCCCTCTTGGCCCGGTGGAGCTCAGGCACTAAAGAGGATTGTACCGGCCCCGGCACAAAGACTGGGATACGCACAACGACCGCAACAGAGAAATTGGCAGTCCAACACTTGGAAAGGAAACAAGTGGTGTTATCACAACTGAGATGGTCCCCTGAAAGGGAGGCATTGGAAATCACAAAGAAGAACGGGGGGATTAACGCATACGGTTA
>NW_021908238.1:0-539 GCF_006229205.1 Suricata suricatta | reverse complement strand
CATCGTGGATAAATGTGAAATTTCGAGTGTGGTGACAGCCAAGGAGGAGAAGCTTCTGGTGCATCTGAAGGGAGGCTTCAGATGGGTGGGAGTCAGGGAAGTCTACTTGGATAAAATGAAGACTGAGCTGAGATTTGAATTAACCAGGGGAGGAGTGTGTGTGTGTGTGTGGGTTGGGGGTTGGGGTGGGAAGAAGGGGAAGGACAAGGGATTCCAGCCACTTAGAAGAGCATGTGCAAAGAGCCTGCGGTAGAGAGAGTATCCCAGTGTGGCTGGGGTGTGGGGAGGAGAGAGAACGGTGTGAGGCAGGGATCATGCGGGCCCTAAGTGGAGGCCAGTTGAGGAGCTGACCTGCAGCACAAAAGTAATAGAAGCCAGTGAAGGCCTGCAAGCAGGGGTTAGAACGGACAGTGGCGGGACATGGTCAGATTGGTACCGGAAAGACCTTCTGCCTACAGAGCAGAGAATAGCATGGAGTCCCCAGGGCGGCTCCCATTAGGTGGCTTATGATGTAATGCAGGAAGGAGCGAAGCTGAGCT
>NW_021908237.1:0-539 GCF_006229205.1 Suricata suricatta | reverse complement strand
TGGTGTACTTCGAGTCCTTTCTCTTTTGTGTATCTACTACAGGTTTTCACTTTCTGGTTACTAGGAGGCTTAAAGGAGACACCTTCTAAAACTATTTTAAATTGTTAACACCTTCATTTTGCATACTAAAACTCTTTGAGGCCTGAGGTAATCCTTAAAAAATGTGAACGTTCAATGCAGTGGCATTTTAGGAAAGAGTAAGCTATTCTATTTCTGGTATCTGTGAAGATTTCTTCATATCAGCCATATCACCTGATAGTCTGTACTTCTAACTATGCTATTAGGACGTTGCCTCAGTATGTGACTGGACTGCCACCTGTTTTTTTTTTCTTAAAAACCAGTAAGTAAAACATTTTAACATTCAGAAACTTTTCATTTTAATACACGGACAAGAATGTTCTTGGATGTTCTGAACATGGAGTTCCTAACAACTCACGTCAATGTTAGAAGCATAAACAACCTTCCCACGTAGGTGTTTTTCATAGATTGTACATCCTATTGTCCTACTTCCATGGAAAATCAGGTATCCAGGAGTCCCA
>NW_021908236.1:0-539 GCF_006229205.1 Suricata suricatta | reverse complement strand
AAACAAAAGATGTTGCTGCTTGGGAAAATGTCCCTTTTGGAAACAGCATTCCTAGGTGATGTTTCTAGATGCATTTTAGTGTCAACACCATAGGTAAGCACCTTAGCCTAGTGGTAAAGCAGCCACCAACACCACTGTGGGAACAAGAACTTGGAAAATAATACCACTTACAGGACATTAGGCTCAACAGCCTGCAGAGCACCTTCACAGTAACCACTGTATTTGGTCTTCACATCAGCCCTGGGGGGAAGCGAACAGGTGATGCTCTCTCTGCTTTATTGGGGGGGGGGGGCGCTTGATCCAAAGCAATTGCCACTGTAAATTTTAACTCTGCCCTTGCCAAATAGAATTATTTAACCTTAACATTCCTGACTCAAAAAAGGGAAGACAGCAAGAGTGATGCGGTTAGAACACGCTGCCAAAAGGACTTCAGAAACCAGCCCCCACCACGTAGAGGACATTTGTGCAAGGTCTGGAATCTGCGAGGCGACCCCTCCTCATCCTTAAGACCTCAGCTCTGGCTCACTCTCACAAGGCAG
>NW_021908235.1:0-540 GCF_006229205.1 Suricata suricatta | reverse complement strand
GTTGACATTGCTGCTATGAACATTGGGGTACATATGCTCCTATGCATCAGCATTTCTGTTTCTCTTGGGTAAATCCCTAGCAGGACTATTGCTGGGTCATAGGGGTGACTTTTAAAAATCAAGGTGTCAGCTATGTTAATTACTACCCAAGTTGCCTTGGAGTCATGACTTTACTGTGCCTGTGTGTGGAATGGAAGAAAAATGAGCATTTAAAAGGTTGAGGAAGCTTGAATAAAGGCAGTGCCAGGCCATTGTTGAGTCCGGAGTAAATGCTAGCTAATAATAATAGTGACAACAACAAGAAGAAGAAAAAAAAGGAGAAGAAATAAAGCAACCAGGTTACTTTTTTTAAAAAAATTTTTGAGCTCTATCCCAGACCCATGAAATCAAAATTTCTGACCCTTATGTTTAAGTACAACCCGTAGTGATTCTTAGGTATTCTAAACTTTTGGAAACACTGACTTTTGTTTTCTATGAAAAAATGCCTGTCCCTGGGGGGCTCCCCACCCACTTAAAGGGTAGGCTGTGTCCCTGAGACTC
>NW_021908234.1:0-1300 GCF_006229205.1 Suricata suricatta | reverse complement strand
CCCCCAGCTTGCCTCAGGCTCCCTCATCACAATATAGTTCACATGGTACTAAAGTCAAGGTGTTGATGGGCTGTATGCTCTTTGAAGGCTCTAGAAGGATCTATCTTCATCTGTTTGTGTTTAATGTTTGTTTATTTTTGAGAGAGAGAGCTCTCATATAGTGTTATAGGTCAGCTTATGGAATGACACTCGATAATGAATTTTGTGACCTAAAGTTTAACTTGTTTTTCAAGATTCTGTTAAGTAACCCCACCCCTTTACTAAGACCTGGCCAAGGCAAAGTCCAAGGTGAGGTTAAAGTCACCCAGCCCCTAGACACCTAGACATCCTAGGTGTCTAACTATGATTGGTCATTTTAAAAGGACAAAGAACTTTAAAATGATAGGTTCCCTCCAAAACTAGCATCTGTGTATTACAATGTAATTGGCTACCATGAGATGCTGTGGATTATAATTGGTTAACTAAATAATGATGTATTCTGTCCATATAATCTCATTGTCCCCTTTGTTTGGGGCCATTCTCTGCACTTTCTCCTTATCATCAGGAGATCAGGTTTGGCCCGGCCGTAAATAAAATTATGCCTCACTCCTCATAGTAGTTTGGTGGTCTTTTCATCATCATCCTGTAATAACAGGAGGCAGGAAGGGCAGAGAGACAGGGCAGAGGATCTGAGAGCAGGCTCTGCACTGATGGCAGAGAGCCTAATGCGATGGGGAGCTCAAATTCAACAAACTGCAACATCATGACCTGAGCCCAAGTTGGTAGCCTAACTGACTAATTCACCCAGACACCCCTTCATCTGTGTCTTTATTCAGGGTTTTAGCAGGACTCCATTTCTTAATAAGTGTTGTAGGGTGCAGGTTCCCATTTGTTTATTTGGTTTTAGGCAAGAGCTGCTTCCAGCTTGCAGAGGACACCCTTAGTCCCAGCCTTTGCCCACCTTCTTCTAGCATCACCAGCAACAGATTTTGTCACTCTCACCTGTCACTTTTCCCCTTCATCTCCTGTCTCATCTCTCTCTCTGACCCAGCTGAGAAACATTCCCCACTTTAAGAGATGTCGTTTAAGGGTGGCAGAATATGCCACCATAAAATATTCCTCTTTAATTTAAGGATTATGTTCAGATGATTACTTTGAGGCACAACAGGACACCCAGCAAGTGCCGAAAACAAAGTTAAAGTTACCCTTTTGTAAGGGAAATTTATATTTATAAAGGAAATATCCATTTGTTAAAGGTGTCCCCCTCTCTGCACCAGGAAGGGAAGGATGATTAAGTCACAAGAAACTGTTATCAAAGAAG
>NW_021908233.1:0-540 GCF_006229205.1 Suricata suricatta | reverse complement strand
CAGAAGCCCTATTTTTCTTCTTTATTCCTACCCAGCCTCCCTCTCACCTCTAAGTTATTTATCCTTCTGATGTCTTTTGTGGTCAAGGGCTCTCAAAGTTTATTTTTTGTTCCACTTTCTAGTGCAATAGTAGATTCTCAAGTTCTTCATAAAGTAGTACCTACTCAACAAATAAAACTGTCCTGATAATTGAAAATAATTTCAATCTATCTTTAAGCTAAAAGACCCTCCTAAATGATACGGGGTAAATGGAAATAGAAAGAACCTGTTCTGCCAGTTAGAAAAGCAGAAGAAAACTAATCTCTCCAGGTGAACATCAAGATAGTTCTATAATTTAAAAAATCTAAACATCCTATGTATGTATTGTCTGAGGGGGTAGAAGTAAGACTCTGTTTCATGCTTTTACCCATGTTATGTCTTTTTCCTAAATGGTTAAAGCTGCAAGGGTGAGGCAGTGTTAGCATGGACAACTGAAGCAACCAGAAATATTAGAAAAGAAAAAGGGAAGGGATTCAGAAACTCTCTGAACACTCACACTCC
>NW_021908232.1:0-540 GCF_006229205.1 Suricata suricatta | reverse complement strand
TTTTACTTGAAATGTGTGATTATACTTTCTATTGTGATTTAGCACATGTGTAGAAGAATTTGATTAAGTTTGTAAATGGAATTTGAATATATATGAGAACTTGACTTACATCCATTTGTGTGTGTGTGTGTGGTGTAAGAAAGTGGTCCAGGTTCACTCTTCTGCATGTTGCTGTATAGTTTTCCCAACACCATTGGCTGAAGAGACTGTCTTTTTCCCATTGAATATTCATTCCAGCTTTGTCGAAGATTAGTTGGTCATACATTTGTGGGTCCATTTCTGGATTCTCTATTCTGTACCATTGATCTATGTACCTGTTTTTGTGCCAATATCATGCTGTCTTGATGATTACACTTTGTAATGTAGCTTGAAGTCTGCATTTGTGATGCTTTCAGCTTTGGTTTTCTTTTTCAAAGATCTAAATATAAGAAAGGAAACCATCAAAATCCAAAAGGAGAAAACAGGCAACAACCTCTTTGATCTTGGCCACAGTGACTTCTTACTAGATACGTCTCCAAAGGCAAGGGAAACAAAAGCAAA
>NW_021908231.1:0-540 GCF_006229205.1 Suricata suricatta | reverse complement strand
GTCACCTACTTAGTTAGTGTCAAAGCCTGGATTTAAACCCAGTCTCCAAAATCCTACATCAAGATTAGGAGTTTGACTCAGGTTCACCTGGAAAATGAACCTAATAGGGTTGTTCTAACAATTAACATAATATGCATTTAAAGCGCCTAACACAACACCTGATTCCTGTGAACATCTCTGAAAGGGCAGCTAGCATTAGGATTGTAATTACATTATCCTGGTTTTACCACAACCAACGTGCTTGGTTGAAGGTGTCAGGACAGCGAACACAACAATAAATCAGCAGGTGGTGATACAGAAAGCAGTTTTCTGTGCTTAAGAAGTTTACAAGCTGGGGAGAATAGTACCTTTAAAGTGCGGTGGGTTTTGAATTTTATTTCTTAATCCTCTCTCCTCCAAGTATGAACTAAATCTTATAAAACAAATCTACTTAAATTGGAACATCAGCTTCTTTTCCTTTTCTATCCTCACAGTGTCTGATAGGCTTGACAGGTAATGGCAAACTCATCACACATTCCCTCAGGTTAAAAGCTAAGATAA
>NW_021908230.1:0-540 GCF_006229205.1 Suricata suricatta | reverse complement strand
GCTCTAAAAGTGGATCTTAAGAATCTCCACTGGGAAAATCAGAGAAGGGTTTACAAAGCCATTGCCTTCTCGTGGGCGGTAATGATGCCTTAACTGTAGATGTCGGTACTGCCTTAGGAAAGAAAGGGCGAGTGTGTCTGCACGTTCGGGTGGGGGGAGGTCTCCATGGGGCCTGGGAAGAATGGGAGGGAGGGGCCGGCCTGAAGTCGCCTGCGTCCCTCCCTCACCCGGAGCCCCGCAGGTAAGTGTAGTTAACATTTTGGTACATTTGGCATATTTTGGTGTATTTGGTGACGGACCAGGTCGGTTTGGGTTCTTGAAGTAACTTGGAAGCAGGATGCAGCAGGGAACAGAGAGGGGACTCTGCAACTGCAGGAAAGCTGATGAGGTCAGGTCGCCTTGCTGGGCAGAGGTGGAGTGGGGGACTGGACGCAGGTGCTCAGGACATCTGAGTGGACTTGGGCGGGCTGAGGGCACAAGGCAGGTGCTACGGCTATGACCTTGTTCTTTACTGTCATTCCCAGACCTGCACTCGCCCGA
>NW_021908228.1:0-540 GCF_006229205.1 Suricata suricatta | reverse complement strand
AAAAAAGTCAGTTTTGGGGGCTTGGGTGGCCCAGTCAGTTAAGAGTCTGACTTCGACTCAGGTCATGAACTTGTGGTTCGTGAGTTCAAGCCCCGTGTCAGGCTCTGTGCTGACGGCTAACTCAGAGCCTGGAGCCTGCTTTGGATTCTGTCTCCCTCTCTCTCTGCTCCTCCTCTGTGTCTCTCGCTCTCTGTCTCAAAAATAAATAAACATTAAAAAAAGAAAAACAGTTTTAAATGAATGTAGACTTTTACTGGAAGATGAAAACGTAAAGGTCAGGAAGTAGAATTAGGGGATCAGGGGAACATCACCTCTACAATCTCTCTATATACACACTTTCCTGTGGGCCTGGGGAAAAGAAAAGCTTCCAGGCTTATGGGAGTACTGAGAGTCATAATTAATCAAGACCTATCTTCCTGTAGCATCAATTTCCATGGTTGGTAAACAATTTCATACATTTTGGATTCATATAAACTCAGATACAATTGGAAGTAAGTAGGATGCAAAACTTATGTACATGTTAATGATAATACAGCAAAT
>NW_021908227.1:0-540 GCF_006229205.1 Suricata suricatta | reverse complement strand
AAGCAGCATCCTCTATAATCCCTCTGAGGACACTCATCATAATTTTTTTCCTTTGTTCCCTAAATTAGCTGTTCTCTTCCGTGTCATTTGTTCTGATTGTCTATATTAGGTCTTCTGTTTCATACTGTGAATTTTCCTAAATTGTGCTGATCCTTGCTTTCCTACACATACTATTAGGCAGCCAGCAAAGGTTTCCGCTACAATTGGATCGTCTACCTCTCACAAACCATCCTTCTCAGTGGGAGGACTGGTAGCACTCAGATGTGTCACTATCAGACTTTGCTTTCTCAGCAGCACAAACTCTTCCAAACGTTCTTTGTCCATGTTCTAGGATGGGACTGACCAGTCCTTGAATGGCTGTCTCTAAGTTCTGGGCTGATTAACAGCTTTGCACATGTTTTCTTACTTTCTCATGCTACGTGTGGAGAGCTCTTAACTACTGATTAAACTTCCACTATGTTCTTCCCTTTCTTCATAGTGTAGGCATAGGAATATAAACTCGCCATAGTTTCCCTCTCCTTCTTTTTTCTGTTTCTCCCC
>NW_021908226.1:0-540 GCF_006229205.1 Suricata suricatta | reverse complement strand
TAATCATCAGTGCTAATATGTCATGAGGTTAAAATAGTCTCCCTAAGAGTTAAGAAAGTATCTCCTACTATTATGATTATGGGCATCTGTCTACATTTACATCAGGCCTTGCTCAAGTTGGAAAATGTCAAGGGAAATATGTATGACAAAACTTAATTATGTTTTATTTTACTTCCATCAGGTGTGATTGGACCAAAAAGCCACACTTCTTCTTGTATTACAAGGTTCTTCCTATTGGGAGCAAAAATCCAAAAAAGATAGAACACCTTATTCTGTCCATTCTGAAAACATATCAGATGAGGTACATATTACTTGATATTCTATAGAGAAGACCTAATGTGAAAAGACTAAACTTCTTTTGTCTGGCAAAACTTCAATTTGCTCCAACACAGAAGTATCCTACAAGATTGTTAATCATACAGCTAAACAGAAGAGATCATATATAAGAGGAGAGATCCTAATGAAGTCCAAGTTCTGTAAGTGGTCACAGTGTTGTATGACCTAGGGGAAGAAAACTACAATGGTGTCTGTCTTAACTGA
>NW_021908225.1:0-540 GCF_006229205.1 Suricata suricatta | reverse complement strand
GCCTCGCTCCCCTGCTCGTGCTCTCTTTCTCAAAAAAAAAAAAAAAAAAAAGCAAGTGAAATGAGAAGAACTTTACTTTTTCACTCAGTTTGCTGATAGAATCCTGGAGCTTCATCACTTCATCCTGCCTTGATACTTACCCAACCTTTGATTTGAAAGAACACCGATATGACATATAAATTCACTCTGCATTCTGATTTCAACTTCACTCTGATAAATGTTTTCACTCTGTTCCTTAACCACATTGTTTCATGTCTTGTTCAAATCAAGTTTTATAAAATCTCTAGCCATTTTTATTTGAGAAGTCCTTTTCCCCCTGAAACAGTATCTGCACGTGGCTGCTGGTGCCAATGAAATGAGGGCATCCCAAATAGCCACAGTGTGAAATGTTAAACTGTTCGGAATTGCTACTTCATGTCCTCCATGATTAAATGCCCTGCACCCCCATCATATATGTAAGCAAAGTCATCTTGGGACAGTCTTCCTAGTGTGACTCCAGACCACTTGCCTGGCAGTTTCCTGGAGTGCTGGTAAAAATGC
>NW_021908224.1:0-540 GCF_006229205.1 Suricata suricatta | reverse complement strand
GATCAGGTGAGTTAGTAATGTTGGAAGGAGGATGGGACAAAAAACTAATAGTTATGGAATGCCTGTTGGGTTGTGTGCTAAGTACATTTATGCCCATTATCTTCTAGAAATTCCAGTTGGAGACTCAAATATATAACAGCTGACACCTGGATCTCACAATCCTGGCAGTAGGAAAAGGCTCATTTGTTACCATCACACCCTAGTTATAAATGATATTCGTGTTTGGCTTATCCTAAGAACCAAAAAACAAGAGTTAGAATTTTTGCTTAGGAAGATTTTGGTCTGAACTCTGAATTAACATTTCATTTAGGTGCTTTTTTATGAAGAAGGTTGGGAAAATGATGAGTCATGGCAGTAAACCATATCTTCACATGATTCTACCTTTTTCTTACCTGATAGATGTTACAACTATATTTATTGCTTCATTTTCATTTATTAGCTGTTGTTAAAGTAGCATGAATTGCCACGTCTGTGAATATGAGAGCTTTGTGAAGTTTACTCATCTCCATTGTGTACTGAAAGCAAAGTTAAATCATGTAT
>NW_021908223.1:0-1300 GCF_006229205.1 Suricata suricatta | reverse complement strand
CTCTCAAAATAAGTAAACTTTTTATTTAAAAAAATATCCCAACACAGAAAAGCCCATGATCAAATGGTTTCACTGGTAAATTTTACCAAACATTTAAACAAGTATTTTAGCTAATCCTCCTCAAACTCTCTCAAAAACTTAAAAAAGGGGAGGCGGAAGCTTCCAAACTCATTTTGCAAGGTAAGCATTATTCTGTATATGTGTTGCCAACGCGAGCAGAGGCCAGCATTATTCTGATACCAAAACCAGACAAGGACACCACAAAAAAAAGAAAATTACAGGGGCACCTGGGTGGCACAGTCGATTGAGTGTCCTACTTCAGCTCAGGTCATGATCTCATGGCTCATGGGTTTGAGCCCCGTTTCAGGTTCTGTGCTGACAGCTCAGAGCCTGAAGCCTACTTCAGATTCTGTGTCTCCGGCTGTCTCTCTACCCTTCCCCTGCTCATGCTCTGTCTTTCTCTCTCAAAAATAAATAATAAATTTAAAAAAAGAAAAAACAAAATTATAAGCCAACATCCCTGATGGACACAGATGCAAATACCCTCAACAAAATATTAGCAAACCTAACAACAATACATGAAAGGGGCCATACACCATGATCAAGTGCGATTCATTCCAGGGATACAAGAATGATTAAACATTCACAAATCAATCAATGGGACATACCACATTAACAAAATATAAAAAATCACATGGTGATCTCAATAGATGCAGAAAAACTGTTTGACAAAAGTCAACATCCATTTGTTATAAAAATTCTCAACAGAGTGGGTACAGAGGGAACAAACCTCAACATAATAAAGGCCATATATGACAAACCCACAGCTAACATCATACACAATGGTGAAAAGTTGAAAGCTTTCCCTCTAAGATCAAATAAGTCAAGGATGTCCACTATCCCCCCTTTATTCAACATCGTATTGAAGTCCTAGGTACAGTAATTACGCAAGAAAAAGAAATAAAAAGCATACAACTTGGAAAAGAAGAAGTAAAACTGTCACTATTTGAAGATGACATGATAATGTATATGGAAAACCTAAGACTCCACCAAAAACCTGTTAGAATAAATTCAGAAAAGTTGCAGGACACAAAATTAATAGATAAAAACCTGTCTATACACTATTTCTATATACTATATTTCCCCACACTAATTTCTATACACGATTTCTATACACTAATAACACTAATACAAATACACTAATCAAGTATTAGAGAAATGAAGAAAAGAATTCCATTATAAGCACATCATAAAGAATTAAATACCTAGAAACAAATTTAACGAAGTAGGTGAAAAACCT
>NW_021908222.1:0-540 GCF_006229205.1 Suricata suricatta | reverse complement strand
ACAGCAAACATCAAAGTGAGTTTAAAGCTGGACTAGTAAGTAGGCAGTGATTTAAAAAAAAGAGAACTAATATCCCTTGGGCATCTACTATGCAGTAGGTGTATACAGATGGACATATTTAATCCTCACAATTGTATGTTGTGATTTTATTCAGCCCATTTAGAAGCTGTAGAAATTGAAACTCATAGATGTAAAATGTCCCATTATCTTAAAAGGTTCCTCTCTCAGAATTGATAAGGTTATTGCTTATTCCAACAAATGGCTTAGTAAACAAGATGATGTTATCAAGCACTGAAAGTAAGATAGTTTGGAATTGTTTGCTTCTAAAGGTTTGTTTTTGAACATAGATTTACCCAGGAAGTGAACTCTGATCTTCCTGATTCAAAGCCCATGTCTTTTCTATAGATCATGCTGCCCCCTTGCTAGTTTGTAGTTTAAATAGCAATGAACAATGTCTGGAATCACTGTATCTATTCTTGAGCACAGGACTTAAATTCTTCTCTTTGTAAATAAGGCGTGTTCATAAGGAATGTTAGCAAG
>NW_021908221.1:0-540 GCF_006229205.1 Suricata suricatta | reverse complement strand
TTGCCAGTAATTTCACTGTTATATCTTGGAAAAATGGTTTTTATTGTACCAAACCTTAAGGGCAGGGTGCTGAGCTCTACTTAATACTGCCAACACCTGAAGAGACTGTGAGAAACCTATCACCTCTTAGGTCCCCACTACTTTACCTGCCCTGTGTACCCATGCAGCACTCAATGGGATTCCCTTTATTGTTATCCCTCGGACCACATTAGCTCCGCTGGCTCTCTTCACTATGTTCAAGACCCTTATGCTTAAAATCATGTTCTTCTGTTCCAGCTTTGGTAAACCTGTAAGGCTAGGATCTGTCTTCATAAATGCAAAGTAAACCCCCTTTTACCTGAAATATTGCTTTAACATGGGAACTTTTTCCTATAATTGGAGTGATACTGTCTGTTTCAAATTGCACAAGTGTTTCTAAAAGTTTTAGTTACTCTTTGGTGTTTGGCCTGTGGAGCAGTATAAAGGTTTCTATTCCTGATATCACAAAATCACTCACTGACACCTTTGCTACCATTTTTGTGTGGTATTATTATTATTATT
>NW_021908220.1:0-540 GCF_006229205.1 Suricata suricatta | reverse complement strand
CTACTGCAGAATCTTATTCTCACTGGTACAATGCATTATATGTACTTGTAATTACTTATAAGCCAGAGCTTTACCACTGACTAACCTATTCAATTTGGGCAACATCCTTCATAAATCTAGGCATTTTTCCTCACTTGCAAACAAAGAGATCATCGTGAGTACTACAGCTTTATCCAAAGTAGATGAGATAATGCAGGCACTGCAGGTTACATGCCTTCCCAGTGGGACATGAGTCCATGCATATCAGTCAGGCTTCTAAAATGATATGCTGCATTTTCTGGGCTGCTTTGCTAGCTCGCCCACAATCAGAGAAGCACTGGTCAGCATCTTGTCAAAATACATGGAGTTTATAAAGGATTGTCAGCCTTCCTCAAAACCAGCTGGGGTGGTGATTTTGAACTCACCAAAGATCCATAAGCATTTCCTACAGGAACTTCAAACTAGTTGATGAGTACATTTATTTTGGCACTCATTTATTTAATGTAAATCATACTGATCAACTTCAAATGAAACATTGCTGTTTTGTGTAACTTCTCTAAT
>NW_021908219.1:0-540 GCF_006229205.1 Suricata suricatta | reverse complement strand
ATGGGGTGAATGATTTTTTTTACCAGTTGTTATTGTTCCTTTGGTGAACAGGATGATAATAAATGGGAAGGTAAATTATAATAAATGGGAAGGTAACTGAAGTATCTTTTTTTTAAATTTATTTTAATTTTTAAAAAATTTTTTTGAATGAGAGACAGAGTGTAAGCAGGGAAGGGGAAGAGAGATAGGAAGACACAGAATCCAAGGCAGGCTCCAGGCTCTGAGGTGTCAGCACAGAACCCAGTGCTCGAACTCACAAACTATAGGATCATGACCTGAGCTGAAGTCAGACCCTTAACTGACTGAGCCACTCAGGCGCCTCTGAAATATCTTTAATAAAAGTCTTGTACACATGATATATTCAAGTTAAATATTAGGATTACCAGCTGTACAAGTTATTTAATTGTCACCGCTTCTGATGTGAACTAAAAGTATTTGATGAAAACACATGTCTTTTTTTTTTCTATTTTTCTTTATTTTCAAGAAGAATCCTAAATGGACTCAATAGTAACATATTTGGACTACTTGCATATGCTCTTA
>NW_021908218.1:0-540 GCF_006229205.1 Suricata suricatta | reverse complement strand
TGGGCCCTAATCCCCATCACTATCCATGTGAAGATCTGAGGAAGAGAATTCCAAGAAAGGACAGCAGGCACGAAGACCCTATAGGAGGGAAATGTGTGGGTTTATGGACAATGAAACATAAGGAGGGAAGAGGAAGAGTAGAAGGTAAGGATCGATGGAAAGGCCACACTACAAAGGACTAGGAAGGAATTGGTGCCATATTTGATTTTCTTCTCTGTGGGAAATCTATCCAAAATGCCTCTCACTTTGCTCCTAAGACTCAATGTAATCTTTGCTCAAGAAGAGCATCTTTTTTGTTTTTAATTTTTATTTTTAAGTAATCTGTACACCCAACACAGGGCTCAAATTCACAACTTCAAAATCAAGAGTTGCATGCTCCACAGACTGAGCTAGCCAGGCACCCCAAAAAGAACATCTTTTTTTAGGCATATTCCAGGCTGTTCCTTTGGTCACTCTGATACTCAGCAAGCCCCAAAGGCCATTTGGAGTCTTTGTCTTTGTTTCAAGTTGTTTTTATAAGCTAAAATTATTTCTAAACTA
>NW_021908217.1:0-540 GCF_006229205.1 Suricata suricatta | reverse complement strand
TCCAGGGCCGCCAGAGCGAGGTGGCCTCAGCCAGCCGCGTGCGCGAGCCCGACGGCCACACCATTGGAGCGCAGATCCAGGTCGCCTGGCGTCTCGTCCGCGTTAACCAGCCCCGCTCTGCGGGCGGCCGAGGCCCCTGGGTGGGGGGAGCCTGGGCGCAAGCCGGGAGCAGGGGGCCCCGCGTGGTCCGTGGACACGTCTGTTTGCTGTTAGCCCGTGGATGGCCCGCCTCTCCCAGCCCCAGACGTGAGCTCCGTGAGATCAGAGGGCCGACCTCTGGAGATGCAGGGTCCAGGTCCCCGGAGCCATGAGGAGGCCGGTCTCCGAGGCGCAGGGCAGCAGATGCTGGATATTCGGTGCCCCCGAGGTGCCATGGGGTCCACAGAAGTGGGAGGAGGGACAGAGAGAATGGTCCGGAAGCCTAGGAGAACTGGACCCACAGCCGCTGGCCATGAAGGGGGCAGACAGGCCAGGGCCCGATGTGGCGCCTCCCGAGACTCGAAAAGGCCAGGAACCAGATTCTCTTCTGGACCTTCCGGA
>NW_021908216.1:0-540 GCF_006229205.1 Suricata suricatta | reverse complement strand
AAAAAAAGAAAGGTAGAAAGGCTCTCTAGAAGACATGACAACTAACCTTATACATACTGAACAGTATAATTTTGAAAATACATTTAGATGACAATTTCTGGAATCTTTTTTTAATGTCATCATTTTCATAATTTACACAGAGGAATATTCACCTTTTCTCATTTGAGTAGACAGCAAACCTTACTTTTAGAAACTCATTTCTTATCTCTCCTGTTAATACAGTAGATACAGTTAATACAGCATGCTGGTATTGGAAGAAAATTTTATACAGAAAATAAGTGTTGAAGGATTGGGGAAAAAGGGAAGATTTTGAAGTAATACAGATATCGACAAGAGCAGGCAGTCATAGTTTCATCTATGAGGCCAAGACACCAGAAGAGGTGGCGTAAAGGATCCCAGAAGCCTGGGAATTGCTTCAGGAGTGAGCACCACCGCGGGGTGTGCCCACCTGTGCCAGAGCCAACAAGAGAAGAACCGAGGAGCACACTGACAGAAAAAGAAATCCCCCCTCCTCACACATCCTCAGTCCTGCTGTTAGTG
>NW_021908215.1:0-540 GCF_006229205.1 Suricata suricatta | reverse complement strand
CAAAGATGGCCTCCTAGCAGGCTCTAGGAACCCTGTGAGTGGGTGTATGGGTGCACGTTATGGAGAGGGAGGTTGTGGCTGCGTTTGGTTCAGAGACCAGACAAGGCTGCCACTGTGACTAAGCCACCATGGTCACCAAGCCCAGGCAGGAGGAGCTCCCTCCCGACTGTGTCCAGACACCCCTGCAGTCCCCCACGAGCACCCCCCCACCTGAGTCTGCTGGCTCAGCCACTCCTGAGGGGACAGGAAAGCCCCCCCCACCCTCCCCCGGCCAGCATTCAGAAGAGGCTGCACCTTTTGCAGTGAGCCAGTTCAGGATGAGGCAGAGGGGAGACACCAAGGGTTCCGGGGCAGGGTGGTCATGTCTGAGTCTGTATCTGAGTGAGCCGTGTGACTTCGGGGGTCGCTTTCCTCTGCTCGGTCCAGCCTTCGCTGCCACCTGGGATGATAGACCTACCTTGCAGGCTGTTAGGGGTGTTAAAGGAGAAATAAAGGGGTAACCATAGCGTGTCACGCACAGAAGCTGTTAGCAGCACTTAC
>NW_021908214.1:0-540 GCF_006229205.1 Suricata suricatta | reverse complement strand
GGAGGAATCCTTTTTTTTGTCTCTTCCAGCTTCTGGTGGCCCCAGGCATTGCTTGACTGGTAGCTGTATCCTTCCATTGTCCCCCTCCACCTTCCTGTGGTCTCTTCTCTGTGTCTTCTCCTCATATAAGGACCCTGGTTGTTGGACTTCAGACCCGTCTTAAATCTAGAATGATTTCATCTCAGATCCTTACCTCATGACATCTGGAAAGTCTCGTTTTCTTAAAAACATTTTTTTTAATGTTTAATTATTGTTGAGAGACAGAGAGCATGAGGAGGGGAGGAGCAGAGAGAGAGGGAGACCCAGAATCCAAAGTAGGCTCCAGGCTCTGAGCTGTCGGCACAGAGCCTGACGTGGGGCTCGAACTCACAAACTGTGAGATGATGACCTGAGCCGAAGTTGGACGTTTCACCGACTGAGCTCCCCAGGAGCCCCTGAAAAGCCTCATTTTCAAATAAGATCACATTCTGAGGCTCTGAATGTCCATGACTTTTCAGGGGACCCTTTAACCCATTGACAGCCCTTAACCTGCCGTGAGTC
>NW_021908213.1:0-540 GCF_006229205.1 Suricata suricatta | reverse complement strand
TAGAAAATAGTGTAAGAGCTAAAAATTCAAAGAGGGTACTGTGAGGTAACTCTGAGATTGGCAATATCAGGATACTAATATCACCCCTAGAGCTGGAGAAACAGAGAGCAGATGCTGTTACCAGGGGTTGGAGCTAGAGCTATCCGGGGAAATTGCATCCATGTCAGCGGCCACCTGTAGGAGTTGGGCCACAGAAGAGTTGTTTGTCGGGAGGTGGTACCATGGCAGAGACATAGTCACTTCCAGAAATACAACCCAAAACAGAGGGCATGGGGGAGAGAAATTCCCTGGCCTCTCCCTTCCTTCTACCCTCCAGTCTCCTGCCAGTGACTCCCATTAGTGGATTCAATGAATTAGCAAAAGAACCTTGGAAATGTAGTTTTCATAGGTCAGCTTCTTGGAATACAAGTCATAATAAAAAAGGGGTGGGAGAATTAATTTGAGAGAAACGGTAAAAAGTGGTATTTTAGACATAGGTTTATTCTGTCAACTGCTATGACCCTTAAATAACTCTTCATTGTCCTGGGAAGATTCCCTTCT
>NW_021908212.1:0-1300 GCF_006229205.1 Suricata suricatta | reverse complement strand
AGATAAGCTAAATGATTTTAAACAAATCTGTTCTTTCATTCAATAACTAGTCTTTAGTTGGTTCCAGGTGCTGGCCTTTGTAATAAACACATGAAGAGGATCCTAAGATAAGTAAACAAGATAATTGATTTCAAAAAGCTAACAGATTAGGGTCCATTTCCTCCCCACCTGCTCTTTTTTATCTATGCCTTGGGTACAATTTGTTTTTCTCCTGAAATTATAGAAAAATACCAGTGTTGAATTTGGAGGCTCCTTATTTGCCCCAAAGCAGATACCTTCCATTTCCCCAAACTTGAAAATCTGGAATTAGTCATATTGCCTTTCTTTCTTTAACCTTCACATCTAACCATCGAATCCTTCTGAGTGTTCTTTTGGGGTTTTCTCCTTTCCTTCCAAACCCTAAACCAGTAATTCATACTTTCATAGTTGACTCATTGCATTAAATCCTAATAAGTCTTCTTATCCCCAATATCTCATGTCTCTCTTTTCCAGATCATTTAATAAAAAGCCCAATTCTTTTTAATGCTGTAGATCACTGACCTTCCATGTCCCTCACTAACATCCCCTTACCCCGTATGATTTTCTTATCCCCCTAGGGGAACCCTCCCTCTGTCCAGACTGATCTTGTCTTCTGCACATTTCCTGCTTTTCTCTGCACTACTTTATGTGCCAATATATTCATCTGGTGTATATCCTTTTCACTTTTCTACCAACCCTTATCTTTGCCTCCTACAAAACCCAGCTGGAAACACCATCCTCCATTGACTGAGTTCTCCCATTTCCTTTATCCCTTGGCCACAGCACAAGCATGCAATTTGAAGTGTATTTATTGTGTATTTGTTGAGATGCCATTTTATATAAATGTTTAACATTGCTTTCCCATGGTGTTCTTTCCTTCCTGTGTTGGGGAGATAAATATATCTCCCATTAATTTTCAGTCTCTTGTTATCAGCAGGCTTTGCATTAATGCTATTGACTGATTGATTCAAACATTTGACTCAGTCTACAGTCTAACCCTTTTTGTTCTATTTTCTCAGTGAGTCCGCAGTTAGCTAGAACATCATGGCCCTTCAGTTGTGAGTTCAGTTCCCTCAAAGGCGAGTTAACTTCACACAGAGAAAAGGTCTGTTATATGCCCACCTGCTGTGCTTCCTTCTTCCAACAATCACCATAAAGAAAGTCATTTTAGGAGACTTGTGTAAGGGAGTTTATGGGAGTCAGCATAAGTCCATTGCTCCTATTAGAAATATGACTTAAATACATCTTGTGATGGATTTATGATGATGGATTAGTAAGTGAC
>NW_021908211.1:0-2653 GCF_006229205.1 Suricata suricatta | reverse complement strand
CTGGAGCCTGCTTTGGAGTGTCTCTCTCACAGTCTTTCTCTCTCTGCCCTGCTCCTGCTCCTGCTTGCACTCTCTGTCCCTCCCTCAAAAATAAACAAACATTAAAAAAATTTTTTAAAGTCTGATTATACCTCAGAGACTCTAAATAATTTCTACCATTGGCCTCTGTGTGGCCACATAGCCATGGTTCCATTAGCAGGCTGGTGATTTCTGATGTTTTAGACTGTTCTGCATCTTTTCTAGGAACAAAACTAATAGGGCCCAAAGCCGAGATTCAAGGGCTACAGTAATTAGCAAGTTCTTGCCTTATGTCACACTGGAAGGCAAGTGCAACGCACCAGCCTGTCTCTGTCGAATAAATCAATATGGCAATATTGACAATTTCACAGGCCACGTCTCTATAGTCTATATTTGCTCCCATTCTAAAAATATAAGTTCTAAAAAAGGACAAAAAAGAAGAAAAAGAAAAAAAAGAAGGATCTCAACAGCTAATGGGAAACATCAAGCTAATCCCTTATCTTGCCATCCAACTTAGTCAGTTCTTGGGAAAATAGGGCTTCAAATTATTTTTCAAATGAATAGACTCATGTCTTATGTTCGGACATTTAATTAGGCCTAAAGGGGGAAAAAAGGGTGGAAGTTTTTAAAACCATTTTGCTATGTAAAATACTCATGAATATTTCCACCATATTAGGTAATCCACTATCAAATATACTTGTGATTCCAAGTGGCTTGGCCGCAGAGCCACAGAACGCAACCATCAGCCACTGTTGGCTCCGCACAGGACGCATTGTGCCCTGCGCGCTCTAAAGCAATCAAACGAGTCTGCAAATGTTCTTCAAAGAATACATGTAGAATGTTACTTCGTTAAACATCTCCTTGGCATTCATTCTATTTTCCACTTTGAATTGCTGCATTTAGATTTGTAATGACCTTCTATAGCAAGGAGGTTTTATTAACTCTTTGATCTTCCAGCTTTGGGATGAAAACAAAGAAAATATAAATGAGCACTTTGTACACTGTCTTCTAGAGGAGAGCAAAAGAAAAAAGGAAATATGTTTTCATCAAACAGATTGGTCTGTGTGGAGACTTTTAGCCCTTCCTGTTCTTTTCTCCCTTTAAGCAAAATGCTTATCAGTGTTGTACATGTGTTTGTTTTAATGTCGTCTGTATAACTACGTCTTTGTTTCTCTTCTCTCTAGCTCCTGTAGCCAAGGTTAGGGTCAGATATCTCTTTGTGGATTTTCTTTTTTAAGGCATTCTCCATCCTTGGTTTCCTCTAACCCTAAGTGCAATTCTTGGGAAATCTGCCATCCTATTTGTGGGGCGCTGGCAGCCCTGCTCTGTTTCCAACTGTTCCTTTGTGTGTGTCCATGTGAGTGGGGAAGGGGAGGGGGTCCCTGGTCAGGTAGTCGCCCAATACCGCAATGTGAAAAAGACTGGGAACTTTGCATCCAAATCCTAGTTCTATACTTCACTGTGACTGTGTCTACGTATTCTGGAGTATAAATTCAGTTATCCTGCTCCTGAAGTCCTCACCTTCCTCACCTCAATATTATTAATATATAGATGAGACACTGCCTCTCACACTGTTTTTATTTTTTACCTTTCATTTTTCTTTCTTTTACATACTCATTTGATTCTACCTTCTTAGTCTTTATCACAACTTTGGAAGCAAAACTTTAGGCACAATATTATAAAATACCAGCATTTTATGCTAAAAAGTAAATCCAAAGCAAGAAAATAGTTATCAATCAGAACAAATCCTTTCTTTTCCCAATATTATAATCAGCTATTTATTACATCATATATACTTTCTTTATCGTCTTGAGATTTGAAACTCTTATTGTTGTTAAACCTAAAGCATCCTGAACTAAGAGCCTGGGGACTTTCTGGATTTGTTCACTTTAGACTCCAGAGTAACAGGTGATTTCACTGTATGTGGATAACGTTATCTGGTCCTCTTGTAGTGCCTTAGGTGTATTGGAAATGGAAATCCATTGTTTATCCTGAAAGGGATTCATTTCATTTTGGCTAAGTTTTTCTTTCACTTGATTCATTTAACACTAATCACTCATCACGGTAGTGATGTGTTCAAAGTGTTCACCTATGTAACAGCCTTGCTTCACAGATGAAAAAACAATGACTAACAGTTTACCTAGGTTTCCGGCCCAAGGAGAGCAGTCCCACCATTAGAACCATCACTTTTTCATTTCTTTTCTATCAAAGTTTTAATTTGTTTTTCTCGGTCAAAGAGTGGGAGAAAATGATCAATGATTGAAATGGGATACATTCAGCTTTTCATCCTTGGCATTTTCTCAATTGACAGTCTTGTCTCTGTAAGAGAAGTTGCAACCAGCTTGGTCAACCCCTTTCTACATCCTCACTTGTTGCCTTTTGATGGTTTTCTCCTTCTGAGAACACTGCTTCCTCATCTTAGCAATTCTATAGCAATTTCATATTTCTTTGTTGAGTCATACTTAAAAAATTTTTTTAATGTTTATTTTTGAGAGAGAGAGAAACAGACATTGAGTGGGGAAGAGGCAAAGCGAGATGGAGACACAGAATCCGAAGCAGGCTCCAGGTTCCGAGCTGTCAGAGCAGAGACCCATTCAGGGCTTGAACCCACTAGCTATAAGATCGAACCTGAACC
>NW_021908210.1:0-1000 GCF_006229205.1 Suricata suricatta | reverse complement strand
TTGAATGAAAAAGAAAACAAACATAAAAGATCACATTGTGTATGATTCCATTTATACAAAATGTCCCAAATGGACAAATCTAGAGAGAGAGAGAGAGCAAGAAGTGTCATTAAGATGTTGATAGGGATTACATTGAATCTATAGATCACTTAGAGTAATACGGACATTTTCATCATGTTAAGTCTTCCAATTTATGAGTGCAGCATGGTCTTTTAAAAAGCAGATTTATTTACATGTGTTATGATACTGATAGATTTAGACTTTTATAAACCATCTAATTTTATTTTTGTTCACCATATTTTCCCTTTACTTCCCCCCCCCCTTCCTCCTTTGGATCAGTTGAGTTTGCTTTATTTCCTCTGCATTGGTTTGGAAACAATAGATTGTACCCCTTCTTAGTGTAGTAGTTCTCAGCTGGGGGCCCATTTGGCCCTCAGGGGGACATATGGTAGTATCTTGAGACACAGTTGTCAGCCAGGGAGTAGAGTGTTCTGTTGGCTTCCAGTGGCCAGAGGCCAAGGGTGCTGCTACACATCCAAGAATGCACAGGACAGCCCTCCACTACCAGAATGATTCAACCCAAACATCACTAGTACCAAGTTTGAGAAACCCACAGTGGTACCATGGCATGAATGTTGCCTGGCATCGTTTGCCCATTCTATTTTTATTAACTGGAATTTTAGTTTCATCTTTTTTGAAATACTTATTTGTAGTTAACATTTAAAATAGATGGCCAACATATTTTATCAATTTCTGGGTTCAACTTGTGTTTCTTAAGTTCCTCTGTATTTTTTATCTTTAGTCTGACGCCCACTCTGACAGTTCCTTTGGCCAGCGTTTGTGGACGGTAAACTCTCTTATCTTAGCCCTTCTATATCTGAAAATGTCTTTGTGTTGCCTTCACTCCTGAATCATAGATTGTTTTCATTCACTTGGGACTCCTATCGGATGCCTGTTGGAACTTTTCTATCAATCATTCTTATCACTTGCTTGCCCTCCT
>NW_021908209.1:0-540 GCF_006229205.1 Suricata suricatta | reverse complement strand
GGGGGCATGCAGGCAGATGATTCTTTCTTTGGCTGTTGTTAAGAGTGACTCTAGATCCTCTGAAGACATGATCTTTCACACCCTGAGGACCCCTCTTGGGCCCATAGATACATATGATATATTCTTATAAGTTGATGGGTAGGTCAGTCCTTTGACATCATTTGATAATCCAATTCTTTGAAGAATTAATAGCTGTTCTCGTTTTATAAAGTGAGTCTCTACAAGACCAGAGCTGTGGTTCCAAAACTATTCAAGGACTACCAATCCTTTTTACCAATCCCCAAACCTCCCCAATTTAAAAAGTCTTATAAGTATAAAAATTCTGGCTGTAAGGGAACAAAAATCCTAGTGGAAGCTGTCACTCCTTCTCTGTGCCTTAAAGGTGTAAATGGCCAAGGTTCTATGTGTTCTTCTCTAGGAAATTCTATCTGGTCCATCTCTTTAAAATGCAAATTTCAAGTGGGTACCTGGGTGGCTCAACAGTTAAGCTTCTGACTTCAGCTCAGGTCAGGATCTAGTAGTAAGTTCGAGCCCAGTGAC
>NW_021908208.1:0-540 GCF_006229205.1 Suricata suricatta | reverse complement strand
ACTCTCCACATTCCCATCACCAGTTTTCACCCTCTCTTCTTAATGGGGAAGATGGAGACCACATGGTTATTTGAAATTCTAATAGTTCATATGCTCAAATATTTGAGATTAGTGATGATTAATGGCATCTTTCAAGCCTCGACTCTTATGGAGACACTGACTAGCTAAACCCACATGTACACTCCATCAAGCCTCTCAAGGCACCCCAAAGGCCTTTTTAAACTTCCCTTTCTCTTGTTTACTCTTACTTTTGTATAGAATCTCCAAAGATTCTTCTTTTCTTAGATAGACTGTATCATTGGGGAGGGGTGCCTGGTTGGCATGTCGATGAAGCATCCAGTGTGAGATCACCTCAGGTCATAATCTCATGATTCATGAGTTCAAGCCCTGTATCAGGCTGTCTGCTGTCAGTGCAAGCCCGCTTTGAATCCTCCGTCTCTCTCTCTCTCTGCCCTTCCCCCACTTGCGATCTCTCAAAAATAAACATTAAAAAAAGGAATACATCCTTGAAATCACTGGAATCCAGTAACTACCTATTAA
>NW_021908207.1:0-540 GCF_006229205.1 Suricata suricatta | reverse complement strand
CTTTTTTTTTAATGTTTTATTTATTTTTGAGACAGAGAGAGACAGAGCATGAGAGGGGGAGGGGCAGAGAGACAGGAAGACACAGAATTGGAAGCAGGCTCCAGGCTCTGAGCTGTTAGCACAGAGCCCAACGTGGGGCTCAAACCCATGAACGTGAGATCATGACCTGAGTCAAAGTCAGAGGCTTAACCGACTGAGCCACCCAGGCGCCTCTATCAGTAGCCTTTTTAATGCTAGTCATTTTGCTGGTGTTTGAATTCTATGATTGTGAATTTAGTTTGCATTTTTGGGACTTAAGAGATGGGCAGAATATCTTCCCGTATGTTTATTGATCTTGTAATATCCTCCTTTGGGATATGTCTCTGAAGGTCTTTTTCCCATTTTGTCACCTTGGTGTTTTGTTTTTTTTTTCTTTCTTTCATTCTTTCATTTTTCTTGTTGAGTTTTAATTCTTTATATGCTCTGGACATAGGACTTTCTCAATTATATGTATCATTCAATACACTGGTTTGGTATTTTTAATTTCATAACACTACTCAT
>NW_021908206.1:0-540 GCF_006229205.1 Suricata suricatta | reverse complement strand
CTTTTATTTCAGTATTTCTCTGACCTTATATTCATGGTATATCCCTTGTAAATAATATACAGTCAGAGCTTGCTCTTTATCTAGACTGACAATGTTTTTTACTTGGGTCATTTAGTCCATCTGCATTTAATGTGACTATTAATATGCTTGGGTTTATTTCACTTCCTTACTCTTTTTAGGTTTGTTTGTTTGTTTGTTTTGAGACAGAATGAGAGAGCATGTGCAAATGGGGGAGGAAGAGAGAGAGAGGTGGGAGAGAGAATCCCAAGCAGGCTCTGAACTCAGGGTTGAGCATGACACATGACCCCAAGATCACCTCCGGAGCTGATATTAACAGATGAATGCTACCTAGGCACCTCAGCTTCCTTATTCTTTGTTTTTCAATGGCCCTATCTGGTTTTTTGTTCTTTATTTTCTTCCTTCCTATATTCTTGTAAAGTAACTAACCATATTTTATCCCATTTTCATCCATCATTAGCTTTGTTATAGTTTATTTTATTATTTTAAAAAGTCACCTTAAAGAAAATAAAACAAAATAGC
>NW_021908205.1:0-540 GCF_006229205.1 Suricata suricatta | reverse complement strand
GGTGTTGGGCCTCCAGCCCGTGGAAGGAGGAAGAAGAGCAGGTTCAGGCTGTGTGACATCATCAGAATAGGGGCTGAGCCTCTCCCCAGCAGAGTGACATTCACTCAAGGGGGACGCTTGTCTTCTGCCATTTCCAGGGACCCCCTTTCCTCCTTGCTGTTGAGTTTCTGGTTGTTTCACTAGAAGAAATGAATGGGTTGGTGATTCAACACTTGCATCTCCAGTGGGGACTGGGGCAGGTGACAAGGGTGCCTCAAAGACAAGGCTGCAGTTCTGTCACTACCAAGAGGCACCTTACTCTGATGCTGGTAAGACAAACGTGCCTGTATCCCAGGCATTTTCTCAGTGGAATGGGCTCCTGCAATGACAAAGCGGGGTACCCTGGCCACGCGGGCCCCGGGTGTCTGACTGAAGGTGAGAAGGTGGGAATCGAGTGTCTTCCTGAAGGGATTCCTCTTGTCCCCTGTGGCTGCAGCACAGATGCTCTGGCCACGAGGCCCTGCATGATGGTGGAAACAGCATCTCCAAACACAGGTTCAG
>NW_021908204.1:0-540 GCF_006229205.1 Suricata suricatta | reverse complement strand
ATTACCCTATTTTACCATAAAATATTTATGGTAAAAGAGCTCACTTAGCCAGATAATAGTTTTCATTTAAATTTCTGAAGTATAGGCACCTGGGTGGCTTGGTCAGTTAAGTGAGATTTCAGCTCAGATCATGATCTCACAGTTCGTGGGATCGAGCCCCATGTTGGGCTCTCTTTCTCGTCCTCTTTCACTAACCCTCCCCTGTGCACATCTCGCTCTCTCGCTCTCAAAATAAATAAACTTTTTTTTTTAATGTCCAAAAAATGGAGAATTTTTTATAAAAACAATTTATTAGCACATGTACTTTTCAGAGCACTTTCAAACAAAAATTAAAACTAGTATTAATGGCAAATATTATGATACCAATTTTTCAGACGAGGCTTTAAAAGGGGACATAATTTGTGGACACTAAAACAGTGAGTTAGCCTTGGACTGGCACCAGGGGCCGCTCTCTTCCCGCGCAGGCTGACGCCGTCTGTGCACCAGACACCCTGGGCTGAGACGCGGCCCCTACACGCCCTGTCCCCGCAGCGAGCTCAC
>NW_021908203.1:0-540 GCF_006229205.1 Suricata suricatta | reverse complement strand
TGTGTGTGTGTGTGTATGCCACTTCTTCCTTATCCATTCATATATATATATATATACACACCACTTCTTCCTTATCCATTCATCAGTCGGTGGAAATATGGGCTCACTCCATAGTTTGGCTATTGTTGATCATGCTTCTATAAACCTCAGCATGCATGTACCCCTTCAAGTCTGTATTTTTGTATCCTTTGGGTAAATACCAAGTAGTGCAATTTCTGGATCATAGGGTAGTTCTGTTTTTAACTTTTTAAGGAACTTTCATACTGTTCTTCAGAGTGGCTGCATCGGGTTGCATTCCTACCTACAGTGCAAGAGGGTTCCCCTTCCTCTGCATTCTCACCCAATCTGTTGTTTCTTGTGTTGTTGATTTTAGCCATTCTGGGGTGTGAGGTGGTGTCTCATTGTGGTTTTGACCTGTGCCTTCATGATGTTGATGTTGAGCATCATTTCATGTGCCGGCCATCTGGATGTCTTCTTTGGAAAAGTGTCCATTCTGCCCATTTCTTAACTGGATTATTTGTCTTATGGTTGTTGAGTTTG
>NW_021908202.1:0-540 GCF_006229205.1 Suricata suricatta | reverse complement strand
ATGCCCCCACGACCACCCCCAGGATCACCCCCTAACCCCCACTTTCACTTCTCTGGCTCAGTCACGTTTCTGGATTGGAAGTGCAGGCCATTCCCAGATCCCTCATAGAGCTCAAGTCACGGTTTTCCAAACTGTGACTTGAGGTCTGTTCTCTCCTATTCGTGAAATCAATTTAGCAAATTGTGACCCTTATTTTTAAAAAACGAAGAATAGTTTAGAAAACATCAAAGCGCTTCACACACACAAAAAAGGATAAGCACTGTTTTGTAATTTTTAAAAATCCTTTCAGTTGTGTGTTTGTTATGTGGGGCCAAAATGTAAAATGTTTTCCTTACTCTGCCGTGTAATCAAGCGAGTGTGAAAGCCCCCACGAAGCCTTATGGGAAGGCGTGCAAGGTAACCCCAAGAGCAACGGTGGCCCGTGGGACCTTCGAATCTTTTGAATCGATGCTTAAGCTCCAAACTTACAACATGAAAGAAAATAATTTCCAAATATAAATTCTGTCTTTCCATAATTTGTTTTTTTTTTATTTTTCTGAG
>NW_021908201.1:0-540 GCF_006229205.1 Suricata suricatta | reverse complement strand
AGAGCACCATGCGAGACTCAAACCTAGGAACTGTGAGATCATACCTGAGCTGAACCCAATCATCAGATTCTCAAGAGACTGAGCCACCCAGGAGCTCCTAGTTGTAGTATCTTTCACACCCTAGGAACTTAGCCTCTGTGTTGTATCAGTGAGTTTTCTGTTTCCTCCAGTTCTCCTCTATAGTAAATTTGTATAAAATGGTATTTTATAGGAACATGTATTTTGTCATATATTTTAAATGTGCCAAAGTACTATAAATTCATGAGATAGTAGTCAATATAGTTTTGTTAGATGCATAAAACTTAAATACTCAATGAAATTCAATACTTCCCTTGCCACCCCCCAAAAAAAAGGTTTTCTTTAAGTTTATTTATTTACTTTGAAAGAGAGTGAAAGTGGACCAGAGTCTCCAGGCAGGCTCCACACTGTCATCTTAGAGCCTGATGTGGGGCTCCAACTCACCAACCATGAAATCATGGCCTGAGCTGAATCTAAGAATCCAATGCCTAACTGACATTCTTTCTAATTAAAAAAAAAAAA
>NW_021908200.1:0-540 GCF_006229205.1 Suricata suricatta | reverse complement strand
ACCATTTTTGGCATTAGCCCAGCTTTTAATTTGCAGACAGCAGAAAGAGATTATGGCTAAGTCAGGGAGGAAGAAAGAGGTTGATGAAAAGAGTATCAGGTAGTTCACCGAATCAGGAGCTTTCTAGCCAAGAACAACACCCAAAACCACAGCATCCGAGGTAAAATCTCCCTCTGTCCCCTTTGTGCTGAATCACTATCTCCCAATCAAAGCAGGAGTCTCTGATCAGCAAATGATGAGGTCAAGTGCCTATGTCCTGGCCACAGAAGAAGCACAGGAAGTAATTATCTGACATTTTTAGCTTCTATAGTGGGAGGTGGTCTCCAATTCCCTGCCTGGACTCTGAAGGTCAGAGATTCCCCCAACAAAAGAAGGCACTGAATTGCTAAACAGCCAAAGCAAATGGTAGATGTCCATTAGCTCCCGCAGAAGTCCCTCCTTTCTGTGTTGCTCAATTTCCTCATCTGTAGAAAGAAGAGTTTGGAGAGATGGTCACAAAGGTCGTGTCCGGATCTATCACTCTGAGGCTTTGTCAGTTCC
>NW_021908199.1:0-1301 GCF_006229205.1 Suricata suricatta | reverse complement strand
AAAAAATAAATAGTTGCAGCTTCTTTTTAAATTCATCTTTCACTTAAGCTCAGGTTGATTTCTTGGAAACTTCAGGATTTAGTGTCTTGGTACTGAAAGTCATCCTTACAGTATGCAGTTCATCATGTGCACTTGAACCCACCAGAGTTTCTCAACTGCTTTATTTAAAACCTTAAAAAGTATTTTTTTAAGTCATAGTTTCTTAATTGGTAAAGAATTTGGAGCTGAAATAATCCAGCACTTTTACTTTTTATGCTATATTTTAAATTATTTTTATAATAAGAAGAAACTTTTAAAAAGTGCTTTCCAGTTTAAAGAACGTTTCTGTGGGATTAATAGAGAATGGGCTCCTCTGATTCTTTTCTATAGTAATGTTAGTGTCTCTTAGGCCATCAAAAATGGCTGCTCACAGCAGTGAGCTAGTGAATACTAGTGATATCCCCAAAC
Source organism: Suricata suricatta (assembly GCF_006229205.1). Lineage (NCBI taxonomy): Eukaryota > Metazoa > Chordata > Mammalia > Carnivora > Herpestidae > Suricata > Suricata suricatta. The sequence goes on along the minus strand of NW_021908199.1, from coordinate 854 downwards.
TGTTCTTTATACTCCTTCCTGCTGCCCCACTCTGCCTCTGTTCTCAAAAAGCATGATTGGCATTGAATAATCGTAAAGGTACCACTCTTAAAGGTGTCTATACTGGAGGTTAGCCTCTAGGTAAAATATGACCTGCAGTCTTGTGTTTGCACAGCCTGTGAGCCAAGAATAGAGACCCTGTGTGGCTAGCAAAGCCTCAGACATATTTACTTTTTGACCCTTTATAGGAAAAGTTTACCTCTCCCTGGTTTATACCAGTGGCAAGAATAAAGACAGGAAATCGCCCAAAAGGTCATTTTTTAGTTCTAAGAGTAGATTCAGAGAGTTACATACTTGCCTCGATGTAGATTTATTCTAGCGCCCCATACCAGCCTGCACAGACAGCTCAAGAAGACAGGAGACACACCGACTCCTGTATTGTTTAGTCTTCTCTTTGAGAAGTCAACAGAGTCTCATTTGTGAAATCTTCATGTGTCTGTCCCCAGACAGAACACAAAGTATAATTTCCTTGAGTGTCCTTCACTGCACTCTTCACACCAACACACTCCATACGTCTCTAGGAATAGGAAATTCTATAGTACAGACATACCTGGATCTTTGTATTTTTGTTAAATACTGTAGCTGAGGAATGAAAGTAATTATAATTAGTGGTTTGTCTCTACCAGAAGAGATGGTCGTATGTGATCTTATAATAAACAGTTACCTAGGTCTTCTGAAAGTCCTTTTATTAATTGGTTGAGATTATTAGAAAAGTAGTACCTCCTTAATTGCTCCTTTAGTTACTGCCATTTGTCTCCTAAATGCCACAGCCTTTATAATTTTGTTTTCCTCTTGGGCCCACTTTATTTGGGAGC
>NW_021908198.1:0-540 GCF_006229205.1 Suricata suricatta | reverse complement strand
AAGAAGAAGAAGAAGAAGAAGAAGAAGAAGAAGAAGAAGAAGAAGAAGAAGAAGAAGAAGAGGAGGAGGAGGAGGAGGAGCCAGTCCCGAGCCAACAACAGAATCAAACTTTTCTGACACTAATTCCTACTGCACTTTGCAGAGAATGCAGAAATTCACATTACTAGCTTGAATCATCTCCTTCCTCGCTGGCCACAGAAAAGTAAGTGCCCAAAGGACACTCTGCAGAGGGAGGATGGATTCACATGCCAATTATCTAACAATCCACAACAGGAAGACAGACATATGCTAATTATGACCTTAAACTTGTATTACATGCTGTAAGCCACGAGGAAGGTATACAGGAATAAATGCTGTTCACAGTGTAACCTATGAAGTCATTGTGAGAAAAAATTAAATGATAAATTTTGGGCTTAAATTTTTAATTTCTTCGGGTATGGAGTTTAGTGAGTTCCTTGTAGATTTTGGATAATAGGCCTTTATCTAATATGCCATTTGTCACTATCTTTTCCCATTCTGTCAGTTGCCTATTAGTTTTTT
>NW_021908197.1:0-540 GCF_006229205.1 Suricata suricatta | reverse complement strand
TAATTCATTCTGGTATTAATCAATTCCTCACGAACTGCAAAGTCTTGTGCTCAACTCTTTAGGGGTGTGATTCAGACAAGCACCGAGCCCTCAGTGAGCTTCTGCATTTGCCTAAGGAGACAAGACCGGTTCATAAAATTTAGCAGGTGGCTAAACCTCTCTGGGCCTCAACTGTCTCACGAATAAAATGGAAGGTCACAGGCCGAGAATGAAAACTCACTGAACAAGGTTACAGTGGTTTGAGGACACAGATAACAGTGATTGGACGGCTCAACCAGGATTGCTTCGGAGCACAGGATGGAAAGTGCCAAAAGATGGCAGAGAAATTCTCCAACCATTTCATGCTGAGCCTTTGTCTATGCTGTGCTCCCTGCAAGGGGGGTGTGACCCGCTTTGTCCTGCCTCTTTCAACCGTCTAATGTCTGTTCACCCTCCACCCAATCCAAGCCTTACTTCCGTTGGGAAGGGCTCCCCGATCTAACTCTGCTTCATTTCCATTAGCCCCTTGCTTCTACCCCTCTAACGAAAGTTACTTGGATT
>NW_021908196.1:0-540 GCF_006229205.1 Suricata suricatta | reverse complement strand
TTTTGAGGAACCTCCATGTTGTTTTCCATAGTGGCTCATCAACTTACATTCCCATAAGCAATGCTTTGATTATAGGCATCCTAACACATGTGAGGTGTTAACTCATCACTTTGATTTGCATTACCCTGATGATTAATGATATTAAGTCACCTTTTCATATAACTGTTGATTTGTATATCTCCTTTGAAAAAATATCTCTTCAGTTTCTTTGCCCATGTTTAAAATCAGATTGCTTTTTGTTTGTTGGTTTGCTATTGAATTGTATGAGTTCTTGAAATACTTTGGATTTAACCCCTCACCAGATATATGTTTTGTAAATATTTTCTCCCATTCTATAGGTTGCCTATTTGTTTTGTTGGTGGTTTTCTTTGCTATGCAGAAGCTTTTTAGTTTGATTTAGTCCATTCCACTTGTTCATTTTTGCTTTAGTTGCCTTTGCTTTTGGTGTCAAATACTAAAATCATTGCCAAGACCAATTTCAAAGAGCTTACCTCCTATGTTTCTTATAGGAGGTTTATAGTTTCGAGGCTTACATGTAAG
>NW_021908195.1:0-540 GCF_006229205.1 Suricata suricatta | reverse complement strand
GCTCTCATCTTCTTTTCCTCCTCCATCCCATACCCTGTTGAGTTTCTTCCCCTACATTCCATTCATGAATCCCCTCCTCCAAGAAGCCTTCCCAGATAAATTAACTGGCCCTGATTCTGGATTTTCCCTTGTCTTTGGAACTTGTTTGTGTGTGCTGGGTGAGTATCACCAGTCACTTTGCATATCAGTTGGCAGGGAGGGGGCTGTAAGTTCCCCAATCTCAGGACCACTGGGTCAGTGTCTCAGACAAATGCAGTTTTCACCCACCAGTACCAGGGTGAGAATATTGCTGTGAGCACTACTATCAGGTTTTCATGAATGGACAGGAACATTAATCTGGGCTCCAGTGGCCACCATGAGCATCTCCTGTCACATACTGTAAGCATTGCCTTCACAATGATTTTTCAGGACCATTTTGGACGAGGTCACTCACATCCTCCACTGTGTCTTCTCACACTCACCTTGTATTTAACTGGAAATACTGCTTCCCAGCTGGAGCCTCACCTTATTCTCCAGCTTCAGGAAACACCTTGGCACTTT
>NW_021908194.1:0-540 GCF_006229205.1 Suricata suricatta | reverse complement strand
CTACTGCAGAATCTTATTCTCACTGGTACAATGCATTATATGTACTTGTAATTACTTATAAGCCAGAGCTTTACCACTGACTAACTTATTCAATTTGGGCAACATCCTTCATAAATCTAGGCATTTTTCCTCACTTGCAAACAAAGAGATCATCGTGAGTACTACAGCTTTATCCAAAGTAGATGAGATAATGCAGGCACTGCAGGTTACATGCCTTCCCAGTGGGACATGAGTCCATGCATATCAGTCAGGCTTCTAAAATGATATGCTGCATTTTCTGGGCTGCTTTGCTAGCTCGCCCACAATCAGAGAAGCACTGGTCAGCATCTTGTCAAAATACATGGAGTTTATAAAGGATTGTCAGCCTTCCTCAAAACCAGCTGGGGTGGTAATTTTGAACTCACCAAAGATCCATAAGCATTTCCTACAGGAACTTCAAACTAGTTGATGAGTACATTTATTTTGGCACTCATTTATTTAATGTAAATCATACTGATCAACTTCAAATGAAACATTGCTGTTTTGTGTAACTTCTCTAAT
>NW_021908193.1:0-540 GCF_006229205.1 Suricata suricatta | reverse complement strand
GATCAAAGTGAGTCACAAAGCCAAGCCCACTTCAAGGCATGACGAAACAGACCCCACCCCTATATGGGAAAAACTGTAAATCTGGGGGAGGGACTCTTGTTTCTGTTTGGAAATACCAATCGGTGCAACTTTCATTAACCCCCATCTGGCAATATCAACGTTGCCGGTGGATAGTCTCCGAGCAGTAATTTCATTTCCAGACACGCGACTCACAGATGTACTTGTACACCGGGAGGCAGAACCCATGCTGGCTTTTCTGGGCAGCATGGCCGTGATACCCCAAGCCTGGAGCAGTCTAACCACCCACCAGGAGAGGTGGCCAAACAGATGATGGCTCTGCTACGCAGGAGTACTGCGCCGCATGGACGCCGTCATGGATGACTGTTAGACCTTCCCTCCTGAAGCGAGTCACCGAGAGTGAAACCCACGGACACAAACAGAGATGGTGCATGGGGTTTATTTTAGTTCGGCTCTTCCAACAGCCCCTCCCGAGTGTCAGCAAGTCCTCAGGAGAGCGCCCCGCCGAGCAGGAGCTCAGGG
>NW_021908192.1:0-540 GCF_006229205.1 Suricata suricatta | reverse complement strand
AATCCAAGTAACTTTCGTTAGAGGGGTAGAAGCAAGGGGCTAATGGAAATGAAGCAGAGTTAGATCGGGGAGCCCTTCCCAACGGAAGTAAGGCTTGGATTGGGTGGAGGGTGAACAGACATTAGACGGTTGAAAGAGGCAGGACAAAGCCGGTCACACTCCCCTTGCAGGGAGCACAGCATAGACAAAGGCTCAGCATGAAATGGTTGGAGAATTTCTCTGCCATCTTTTGGCACTTTCCATCCTGTGCTCCGAAGCAATCCTGGTTGAGCCGTCCAATCACTGTTATCTGTGTCCTCAAACCACTGTAACCTTGTTCAGTGAGTTTTCATTCTCGGCCTGTGACCTTCCATTTTATTCGTGAGACAGTTGAGGCCCAGAGAGGTTTAGCCACCTGCTAAATTTTATGAACCGGTCTTGTCTTCTTAGGCAAATGCAGAAGCTCACTGAGGGCTCGGTGCTTGTCTGAATCACACCCCTAAAGAGTTGAGCACAAGACTTTGCAGTTCGTGAGGAATTGATTAATACCAGAATGAATTA
>NW_021908191.1:0-540 GCF_006229205.1 Suricata suricatta | reverse complement strand
GACTCACGGCAGGTTAAGGGCTGTCAATGGGTTAAAGGGTCCCCTGAAAAGTCATGGACATTCAGAGCCTCAGAATGTGATCTTATTTGAAAATGAGGCTTTTCAGGGGCTCCTGGGTGGCTCAGTCGATGAAACGTCCAACTTCGGCTCAGGTCATCATCTCACAGTTTGTGAGTTCGAGCCCCACGTCAGGCTCTGTGCCGACAGCTCAGAGCCTGGAGCCTACTTTGGATTCTGGGTCTCCCTCTCTCTCTGCTCCTCCCCTCCTCATGCTCTCTGTCTCTCAACAATAATTAAACATTAAAAAAAATGTTTTTAAGAAAACGAGACTTTCCAGATGTCATGAGGTAAGGATCTGAGATGAAATCATTCTAGATTTAAGACGGGTCTGAAGTCCAACAACCAGGGTCCTTATATGAGGAGAAGACACAGAGAAGAGACCACGGGAAGGTGGAGGGGGACAATGGAAGGATACAGCTACCAGTCAAGCAATGCCTGGGGCCACCAGAAGCTGGAAGAGACAAAAAAAAGGATTCCTCC
>NW_021908190.1:0-540 GCF_006229205.1 Suricata suricatta | reverse complement strand
GTGCTGTGTAGCCCTGGTCTTTGCTGCACAGTCTGCAAAGCCATTTCTAGAAAATTTTTAAAAATTGAAAAATATTTACTAAATGACTACCTGGAGTAATACGGTAGTGCAAAGTCATCGATTTGTTTTATAAAAATTATCTCCCTGCCCTCGAAGAACCTATATTCAGTTCACAGGTTCCTCAACATTCCCACTTTTGCTCAGTTTCTCAAGTTGTCTAAATGAAAAACTTATTCAGAGACTTGGGAAAAGAACAAGTGAACAGCCCTAGAAAGCTTCTCTGAGCAGAAAAAAACATCCCACAAGGGGCGCCTGGGTGGCTCAGTCAGTTGGGCATTTGACTCTTGATTTTGACTCAAGTCATGATCTCATGGTGTGTGGGATCCAGCCTCCCACAGGGCTCTGTGCTGACAGTGTGGAGCCTCCTTGGGATTCTCCCTCTCCCTCTCTCTCTCTCTCTGCCTCTCTCTCTCTCTCTCAAAATAAATTAAATAAACTGAAAAAAAATTCCATGAAATTTAATGTCTTAAGAAAATATCT
>NW_021908189.1:0-540 GCF_006229205.1 Suricata suricatta | reverse complement strand
CAGAAGCCCTATTTTTCTTCTTTATTCCTACCCAGCCTCCCTCTCACCTCTAAGTTATTTATCCTTCTGATGTCTTTTGTGGTCAAGGGCTTTCAAAGTTTATTTTTTGTTCCACTTTCTAGTGCAGTAGTAGATTCTCAAGTTCTTCATAAAGTAGTACCTACTCAACAAATAAAACTGTCCTGATAATTGAAAATAATTTCAATCTATCTTTAAGCTAAAAGACCCTCCTAAATGATACGGGGTAAATGGAAATAGAAAGAACCTGTTCTGCCAGTTAGAAAAGCAGAAGAAAACTAATCTCTCCAGGTGAACATCAAGATAGTTCTATAATTTAAAAAATCTAAACATCCTATGTATGTATTGTCTGAGGGGGTAGAAGTAAGACTCTGTTTCATGCTTTTAACCATGTTATGTCTTTTTCCTAAATGGTTAAAGCTGCAAGGGTGAGGCAGTGTTAGCATGGACAACTGAAGCAACCAGAAATATTAGAAAAGAAAAAGGGAAGGGATTCAGAAACTCTCTGAACACTCACACTCC
>NW_021908188.1:0-1301 GCF_006229205.1 Suricata suricatta | reverse complement strand
CTCTAGCTGGTTAATTACAGTAGAATTTTCAAGGTGCTTCATATCTTTCTTAGATCTTTTCTGATGTATATGGATACTTCAAAGCACAAAAGCCAATTCCTAATCTGTATCAAGCATTGTGCTCTGTTTAAATAGACCTTGGCATAATTAAGATTTTATGGTTCCTTCTCATAAATATAGGTACTCCTTCCTCTGAGATTCATATAGATCTAAGTGCCACGTTCTCTAGTTTTCTTATAATTACTGGTGCAGTCATTTTTAATGTGATCATTACTCTTAAAGTCATTCCAGGCACGCTGTGCTTGACGGCACTCCTGCAGTAAAAGGCTTTGCAGCAGGCACCTGAGGTTTCTTCTCGTCTTAAAACTCTCAGAACACACATGGGTGGTAGGCAGGGGAGGCGCGCTTGTGAAATGGAACGAATTTCTATGGGTGCCCCTTCCTGTAGCCTCAGATGCTCTTAACCCTGAGCCAAAGGAAGGACAAAGGAGGATGTTATTTTCATTAGTTTCCCTTGCTCGTGTTTTCTTGGTCAGCAATTAGAGCAGACTCACTGGTCTCTTAATAGTCTGATTTGAGGTTCTAGTTATCTGATTAGTAATACTCCATGCTTCAATTTCCATATTAAATTATGGATTATCCATACTTTGTACCTAATGAATTCAGTTTGTGCCGGGGAAATCTCATGTAATTGGTTTAGGAATCAAAGCTCCTTGGATTTTAGTTGTGTTTGAGTTAGCTGATAGTGACTTAATGAGATTGGTCTAACTACTCACTTACCATTATGCCTTCCTCCTTCCCCCTCACCCCGCTGCTACCTCCCGGTACCAGAAGCTTGTACTGGCACAATCTGTCATCAGGGAGAATGAACAGAAAGCAGTCTTCTTCCTGGCTAATGAAGGATATATCTGGAATCCAGAAAGTGACACAGATATTGCTTCACTCGTCTCTAGGATGGTTTTCTGTGGCGTGGAGGCCTGGAAGCCCTCTGTCTCGCGGTCTCTTTCCTGCCCTTCCTGACCACCCCTACTCCTGGATTCTCGTGATCTTCAGCAGAGAGCCCCTGCGGGCAGATAAGCCTCTCTCTTAGGGTATTGATTGCCCCTTAACGCATAACACCTCACGTCCTACCAGAGTTTGCTATGACACCCTGACAGGAGTGAGGGCAGAGCAAAAGACAGAGGGCACAGAGGAGACCAGGACTCCATTGTGCCCGGAGGGATCCCAGGCCTGCAGAGCCGGAGGCATGGACCGTTGTCCAGCAGCCTATTGTGTGGGGGAGTGAGTGGACTGCACGGGTC
>NW_021908187.1:0-540 GCF_006229205.1 Suricata suricatta | reverse complement strand
TTTGCTTTTGTTTCCCTTGCCTTTGGAGACGTATCTAGTAAGAAGTCACTGTGGCCAAGATCAAAGAGGTTGTTGCCTGTTTTCTCCTTTTGGATTTTGATGGTTTCCTTTCTTATATTTAGATCTTTGAAAAAGAAAACCAAAGCTGAAAGCATCACAAATACGGACTTCAAGCTACATTACAAAGTGTAATCATGAAGACAGCATGATATTGGCACAAAAACAGGTACATAGATCAATGGTACAGAATAGAGAATCCAGAAATGGACCCACAAATGTATGACCAACTAATCTTCGACAAAGCTGGAATGAATATTCAATGGGAAAAAGACAGTCTCTTCAGCCAATGGTGTTGGGAAAACTATACAGCAACATGCAGAAGAGTGAACCTGGACCACTTTCTTACACCACACACACACACAAAAATGGATGTAAGTCAAGTTCTCATATATATTCAAATTCCATTTACAAACTTAATCAAATTCTTCTACACATGTGCTAAATCACAATAGAAAGTATAATCACACATTTCAAGTAAAA
>NW_021908186.1:0-540 GCF_006229205.1 Suricata suricatta | reverse complement strand
CCCCATTTCCCCATGAGATTCATTAGCGCTCATAATGATGTCATAATTATAATGAGTTTTTTTATTATTTTACAGCAAAGTTTACATACTATAGCCCAGCTTGGCTGCCTTCATTTATTCTTTCTTTTCTTGTTTTTTTTTTCTTTTCTTGTTTATCTTTTCTTGTTTATTTTTTCTTTCTTTTCTTTCTTTTTTTTTTCTTCTCTTCTCTTCTCTCTCTTCTCTTTCTGGTCAGTTAAGTTCATGTGTTAACTGGTAAGGAAAATTTTTGTTAATCTTATTCTTTTTCCTTCTATCTCACCAACTTACTAATTGTGTGTTGTAAAGCAAAGGCAATAAAAACTATTATTGCTCCTATACAAATCAGAACTTCATTATGCTAAGGAACAAAAGTAAACACAAATAATTACTTAATTTCAACTATACCAACTACTATTTAATCAAACCATCCACCATAAAACATATGGGTCTATATAATTTATACCTTCTGATCATAATTGTTCAATGTTTTTAGTGTTTTATATTAGCTTTTAATCCAAC
>NW_021908185.1:0-540 GCF_006229205.1 Suricata suricatta | reverse complement strand
ACTCTCCACATTCCCATCACCAGTTTTCACCCTCTCTTCTTAATGGGGAAGATGGAGACCACATGGTTATTTGAAATTCTAATAGTTCATATGCTCAAATATTTGAGATTAGTGATGATTAATGGCATCTTTCAAGCCTCGACTCTTATGGAGACATTGACTAGCTAAACCCACATGTACACTCCATCAAGCCTCTCAAGGCACCCCAAAGGCCTTTTTAAACTTCCCTTTCTCTTGTTTACTCTTACTTTTGTATAGAATCTCCAAAGATTCTTCTTTTCTTAGATAGACTGTATCATTGGGGAGGGGTGCCTGGTTGGCATGTCGATGAAGCATCCAGTGTGAGATCACCTCAGGTCATAATCTCATGATTCATGAGTTCAAGCCCTGTATCAGGCTGTCTGCTGTCAGTGCAAGCCCGCTTTGAATCCTCTGTCTCTCTCTCTCTCTGCCCTTCCCCCACTTGCGATCTCTCAAAAATAAACATTAAAAAAAGGAATACATCCTTGAAATCACTGGAATCCAGTAACTACCTATTAA
>NW_021908184.1:0-540 GCF_006229205.1 Suricata suricatta | reverse complement strand
GCATGAGCTGCGGCCCCGCGACCCTGCCAGGTGTCCTGAATAATCGAAGGAGCCCTTTCCTGGCCTCTCAGCTCCTGCCTTCCACCACCCTGCCCCCGAGGACAAGGAAGGGGAGGGGCGGGCATCTCCACGTGGCATCGGGCTCCGCAGCGGTCACATCCTGGGGCACAGCCGACCTGGCTCACAGCCATGTTCGCCCCGGCCCTCACACCGCCCATCCCCGGTCACTACCGTCACCAGGCTGATCTCTCCCAGCATCCACTCCTAGCTCGAAACTTACTGTCTGGGGGCAGGCAGAGATTGTTCTAGAAGGCCACCAGCCAGCACTCAGTTCCCAGCAGGCAGGAATCAGTCCCTGCCCTGCAGGCCCCCACAGCCTGATCACAGAGACCTGCTCCTCCCTCCACAGTGAAGGGGGCGCCAAGCCTAGGAGCTGCATCCGGGGGGGTCTGGGTGTTAGGGTGCTGCCGCTCCACCCGGGGGGCCTGGGTGTGGGGGCGCTGCCGCTCCATCCAGGGGGCCTGGGTGTGGGGGCGCTGC
>NW_021908183.1:0-540 GCF_006229205.1 Suricata suricatta | reverse complement strand
GCCATACCCTCCCAACAGGACATGACATCATTTTAAGACATATAAATATTTCCCATGCTGTCCTCTAAACAAAATGGTTTGAACAGTCAGAAACATAGTGACGTAGTGAATGTTATAAGACAATGCAGGTAGTTTGATGATTGATTAACTGGAAATAAGATGGAAGAAGAAGCTGATCACAGGGACAGGATGCTACTGCAATCACCTAAATAAAGGATTGCAAGTTCCAAGCTTAAGGCTGTGGAAGTGGGAATAGAGTGGTTAGATGGCAACTTCATGTGTAAATGAGACATTAGAGAATTTATTGAATATGGAAAATAAATAGAATAACAATCCTTCTGTTTTGAGTGAACTGGTTACTGAGTAACAAAAAACATATTTTCCTGGAGAATAGCTGATTTTTTTTTAAATTTTTTAATGTTTTTTATAAATTTATTTTTGAGAGACAGAGAGAGACAATGTGAGCAGGGAGGGTCAGAGAGAGAGGGAAACACAGAATCTGAAGCAGGCTCCAGGCTCTGAACTAGCTGTCAGCACAGA
>NW_021908182.1:0-540 GCF_006229205.1 Suricata suricatta | reverse complement strand
TCCGGAAGGTCCAGAAGAGAATCTGGTTCCTGGCCTTTTCGAGTCTCGGGAGGCGCCACATCGGGCCCTGGCCTGTCTGCCCCCTTCATGGCCAGCGGCTGTGGGTCCAGTTCTCCTAGGCTTCCGGACCATTCTCTCTGTCCCTCCTCCCACTTCTGTGGACCCCATGGCACCTCGGGGGCACCGAATATCCAGCATCCGCTGCCCTGCGCCTCGGAGACCGGCCTCCTCATGGCTCCGGGGACCTGGACCCTGCATCTCCAGAGGTCGGCCCTCTGATCTCACGGAGCTCACGTCTGGGGCTGGGAGAGGCGGGCCATCCACGGGCTAACAGCAAACAGACGTGTCCACGGACCACGCGGGGCCCCCTGCTCCCGGCTTGCGCCCAGGCTCCCCCCACCCAGGGGCCTCGGCCGCCCGCAGAGCGGGGCTGGTTAACGTGGACGAGACGCCAGGCGACCTGGATCTGCGCTCCAATGGTGTGGCCGTCGGGCTCGCGCACGCGGCTGGCTGAGGCCACCTCGCTCTGGCGGCCCTGGA
>NW_021908181.1:0-540 GCF_006229205.1 Suricata suricatta | reverse complement strand
GCTCCGTCCTTGGCTCAGTCCCCAGCTCCAGATGAACAAACCTGCCCGAGCTCCAGCCCCCCAGGACATCGCCTTGACCCCAGCTGGGGACGTTCAAGGCCCCGGAGCTTTCCTCCGGAACCAGGGTCTAGTCAAGGGGGCGGTCAGGGTGCAGGCCACCCCCCCACCCCCATCCCGGGGGCAGATGTCACTGGTCACAAGCAGACTTGGCCCCGGGAGTCTCCAGGCGGCCGCTGCCCCCAGCATCTGTGCGGGCCCCGGGACCGCGCGCCAGGGCCCATGGAGGAGCCTGAGGGCCCGCGGGGGCTGCCGCGGCCCTGAAGGGGGGGGTCAAGGACTCAGGGGACAGTCATAAGCAGTGTGCCCATGCAGGGCTCTTGGCCGTTACCCTGGAGACGGAGAATTCAGCTGCCAAGCGGTCAGCTACTCTCTGTAACTCGTCCTTTTAAAAATCCAGTCCGAAGCATCTCAGGTGTTTAGAAAACACAGGGAGGCGCCCGGACAGAGCGCCCGCCCCGCGCCCGGACAGAGCGCCCGCCC
>NW_021908180.1:0-540 GCF_006229205.1 Suricata suricatta | reverse complement strand
ACAGCAAACATCAAAGTGAGTTTAAAGCTGGACTAGTAAGTAGGCAGTGATTTAAAAAAAAGAGAACTAATATCCCTTGGGCATCTACTATGCAGTAGGTGTATACAGATGGACATATTTAATCCTCACAATTGTATGTTGTGATTTTATTCAGCCCATTTAGAAGCTATAGAAATTGAAACTCATAGATGTAAAATGTCCCGTTATCTTAAAAGGTTCCTCTCTCAGAATTGATAAGGTTATTGCTTATTCCAACAAATGGCTTAGTAAACAAGATGATGTTATCAAGCACTGAAAGTAAGATAGTTTGGAATTGTTTGCTTCTAAAGGTTTGTTTTTGAACATAGATTTACCCAGGAAGTGAACTCTGATCTTCCTGATTCAAAGCCCATGTCTTTTCTATAGATCATGCTGCCCCCTTGCTAGTTTGTAGTTTAAACAGCAATGAACAATGTCTGGAATCACTGTATCTATTCTTGAGCACAGGACTTAAATTCTTCTCTTTGTAAATAAGGCGTGTTCATAAGGAATGTTAGCAAG
>NW_021908179.1:0-540 GCF_006229205.1 Suricata suricatta | reverse complement strand
GCCTCGCTCCCCTGCTCGTGCTCTCTTTCTCAAAAAAAAAAAAAAAAAAAAGCAAGTGAAATGAGAAGAACTTTACTTTTTCACTCAGTTTGCTGATAGAATCCTGGAGCTTCATCACTTCATCCTGTCTTGACACTTACCCAACCTTTGATTTGAAAGAACACCGATATGACATATAAATTCATTCTGCATTCTGATTTCAACTTCACTCTGATAAATGTTTTCACTCTGTTCCTTAACCACATTGTTTCATGTCTTGTTCAAATCAAGTTTTATAAAATCTCTAGCCATTTTTATTTGAGAAGTCCTTTTCCCCCTGAAACAGTATCTGCACGTGGCTGCTGGTGCCAATGAAATGAGGGCATCCCAAATAGCCACAGTGTGAAATGTTTAACTGTTCGGAATTGCTACTTCATGTCCTCCATGATTAAATGCCCTGCACCCCCATCATATATGTAAGCAAAGTCATCTTGGGACAGTCTTCCTAGTGTGACTCCAGACCACTTGCCTGGCAGTTTCCTGGAGTGCTGGTAAAAATGC
>NW_021908178.1:0-540 GCF_006229205.1 Suricata suricatta | reverse complement strand
GTGAGCTCGCTGCGGGGACAGGGCGTGTAGGGGCCGCGTCTCAGCCCAGGGTGTCTGGTGCACAGACGGCGTCAGCCTGCGCGGGAAGAGAGCGGCCCCTGGTGCCAGTCCAAGGCTAACTCACTGTTTTAGTGTCCACAAATTATGTCCCCTTTTAAAGCCTTGTCTGAAAAATTGGTATCATAATATTTGCCATTAATACTAGTTTTAATTTTTGTTTGAAAGTGCTCTGAAAAGTACATGTGCTAATAAATTGTTTTTATAAAAAATTCTCCATTTTTTGGACATTAAAAAAAAAAGTTTATTTATTTTGAGAGCGAGAGAGCGAGATGTGCACAGGGGAGGGTTAGTGAAAGAGGACGAGACAGAGAGCCCAACATGGGGCTCGATCCCACGAACTGTGAGATCATGATCTGAGCTGAAATCTCACTTAACTGACCAAGCCACCCAGGTGCCTATACTTCAGAAATTTAAATGAAAACTATTATCTGGCTAAGTGAGCTCTTTTACCATAAATATTTTATGGTAAAATAGGGTAAT
>NW_021908177.1:0-1301 GCF_006229205.1 Suricata suricatta | reverse complement strand
TTTTTTCTTTTTCTTTTTTAAACCGTTTTTAATGTTTATTCATTTTTCTGAGAAAGAGAGACAGAGCATGAGTAGGGGAGGGGCAGAGAGAGAGGGAGACGCAGGATGTGCCTCAAGCTGCCTAGCTTTGCCAGAGCCTTGGACCCCAGGCTCCCCCGGCCCCAGGGCTCTCTGGCTCAGTGGGGTGAGTGGGCACTGTGACAACCGGACAGGACCCTGCGGTGACGGAGGAGGGGAGGAGACCAGCTTCCCCGCAGGGCACTCCCGTCCGGCCAGCCATGCAGGAGCGGGGGGTCACTGGTGCCAGGGACCAGATGACACACACCTGAGCTGGAGAGGACATGGAAGGGAACATTTCGGGCACGGGGGGCCCATTCCATGTCCCTGGGCTGTGGCTTTTGTGGCTTTGCCGAGAGGAGGGGATTTAGCAGGGGGGGTGCCTGCGGGCTGTGCTCGGAGCTGAGGCTACCCGGTGACCAGCAGGGCCGGGAAACAGCTACCGGCCTGAGTTCCAGAGGTGCCCCTGGCGACCCCGGCGTCCCCCTGGGGGGTCCTGCATGTCCCCAACCGGAGGGTCCTCGTCCGGCCCAGCAAGGGGCCTCAGGACTCTGTGGCTGGAGTCGTCCTGTTTGCTCGGAGCCCAGTGATTTTCCGGAAAAGCGGGGCAGGTTGTTAACTGTTTGGAACATCGCTGGTGGCCGTGTGTGCCAAATTGCTAAAGTTGAATTTTAGCCTGAAGGTGATGGTTCGCCTTTGAAGGAGTTTTGGGGAGGAAAGTGGCTTGATTTTGCTTTGAGAGAATATTATGGGAGCAGCAGGGAGGCAGAGGCGTCCGGGGGAGGTGAGGCTCTGAACTAAGGCAGGTGTCCGGAGGCCTGGGGGGAGGGGGGAGGGGGAGAGGCAGAGAGAGAGAAGTGACTCCATACTTGGGTGGATCAAGGCCAAGAGAGGACGAGACGGCGGAGCCCAGGTGTGGACAGGGGCCCATCGCCGGGATTCTGAACACAGGAGGGCGAGTGGCTGGGCGGGGAAGCAGGAGAGGTGCTGGGTGTGTGGCTCGGAGCGGACGCGGGTGTAGACGGATCCCAGCCTCAGCGCTGTCCTCTGCTGGGTGGTCGGACCCACTGGAACTGAGCTTGGGAATAGGTAGGAAATAGAGCTCCAGGACTGAGTAGCACCTTTGACGTCCCGGCAGGGGGAGCATGGGGCTCGGCACGCCCGGCCACGACGGCCACTCGGAGGGTCGGCGTGTCACCTGTGACGTGGGGACAGTGACGGCAGCTCTGGACAAGCCCGTGACG
>NW_021908176.1:0-540 GCF_006229205.1 Suricata suricatta | reverse complement strand
ACCATTTTTGGCATTAGCCCAGCTTTTAATTTGCAGACAGCAGAAAGAGATTATGGCTAAGTCAGGGAGGAAGAAAGAGGTTGATGAAAAGAGTATCAGGTAGTTCACCGAATCAGGAGCTTTCTAGCCAAGAACAACACCCAAAACCACAGCATCCGAGGTAAAATCTCCCTCTGTCCCCTTTGCGCTGAATCACTATCTCCCAATCAAAGCAGGAGTCTCTGATCAGCAAATGATGAGGTCAAGTGCCTATGTCCTGGCCACAGAAGAAGCACAGGAAGTAATTATCTGACATTTTTAGCTTCTATAGTGGGAGGTGGTCTCCAATTCCCTGCCTGGACTCTGAAGGTCAGAGATTCCCCCAACAAAAGAAGGCACTGAATTGCTAAACAGCCAAAGCAAATGGTAGATGTCCATTAGCTCCCGCAGAAGTCCCTCCTTTCTGTGTTTCTCAATTTCCTCATCTGTAGAAAGAAGAGTTTGGAGAGATGGTCACAAAGGTCGTGTCCGGATCTATCACTCTGAGGCTTTGTCAGTTCC
>NW_021908175.1:0-540 GCF_006229205.1 Suricata suricatta | reverse complement strand
AAAAAAAGAAAGGTAGAAAGGCTCTCTAGAAGACATGACAACTAACCTTATACATACTGAACAGTATAATTTTGAAAATACATTTAGATGACAATTTCTGGAATCTTTTTTTAATGTCATCATTTTCATAATTTACACAGAGGGATATTCACCTTTTCTCATTTGAGTAGACAGCAAACCTTACTTTTAGAAACTCATTTCTTATCTCTCCTGTTAATACAGTAGATACAGTTAATACAGCATGCTGGTATTGGAAGAAAATTTTATACAGAAAATAAGTGTTGAAGGATTGGGGAAAAAGGGAAGATTTTGAAGTAATACAGATATCGACAAGAGCAGGCAGTCATAGTTTCATCTATGAGGCCAAGACACCAGAAGAGGTGGCGTAAAAGATCCCAGAAGCCTGGGAATTGCTTCAGGAGTGAGCACCACCGCGGGGTGTGCCCACCTGTGCCAGAGCCAACAAGAGAAGAACCGAGGAGCACACTGACAGAAAAAGAAATCCCCCCTCCTCACACATCCTCAGTCCTGCTGTTAGTG
>NW_021908174.1:0-540 GCF_006229205.1 Suricata suricatta | reverse complement strand
AGGGAGAAAGGAGAAAGGAATATAAGGAGTAAAATTTAAAGGAGTTGAGTAAAGAAAAAAAAAGGTAATAATGACAAAGAAATAAGTACGAAACTAGTGAAGAAAAAAATTTTTTTTATATATAAAAAAAATAAACAACAAAAAAAACAAAACAAAAAAACAAAAAAGAAAGAAAAAAAGCAAGCAGCAGCTCCCTCTGGTGGATAGGCTGGTTTGATGTGGTAGGTCTTGGAGTCTGTTCTCAGAGGCTCTGCCCCTGCCCGAGGTGAAATGAGCAGCAGGAGGTGAAGTGCGCACCTTCACAGACTCAATGGCGGAGTCCTCACCCCCAGCCAGGATCACAATTGCAATGGGGGAAAGGAAAAAAACAAATAGCAAAAAACCGAGTCTCTGTTAGTTTCGGATAGCTTTGCTCAAGACCCTGTGCGCTGCGCTGCTGGAAATGAGCTGGGAGCTCCTACCATCTATGCACGCGCCCGGGCCTCCACCCGCCACCGACTCTTTGTTGGGGGTCCCGTCAGTGTGCGCCCTATTTTTTCC
>NW_021908173.1:0-540 GCF_006229205.1 Suricata suricatta | reverse complement strand
CAAACTCAACAACCATAAGACAAATAATCCAGTTAAGAAATGGGCAGAATGGACACTTTTCCAAAGAAGACATCCAGATGGCCGGCACATGAAATGATGCTCAACATCAACATCATGAAGGCACAGGTCAAAACCACAATGAGACACCACCTCACACCCCAGAATGGCTAAAATCAACAACACAAGAAACAACAGATTTGGTGAGAATGCAGAGGAAGGGGAACCCTCTTGCACTGTAGGTAGGAATGCAACCCGATGCAGCCACTCTGAAGAACAGTATGAAAGTTCCTTAAAAAGTTAAAAACAGAACTACCCTATGATCCAGAAATTGCACTACTTGGTATTTACCCAAAGGATACAAAAATACAGACTTGAAGGGGTACATGCATGCTGAGGTTTATAGAAGCATGATCAACAATAGTCAAACTATGGAGTGAGCCCATATTTCCACCGACTGATGAATGGATAAGGAAGAAGTGGTGTGTATATATATATATATATGAATGGATAAGGAAGAAGTGGCATACACACACACACACA
>NW_021908172.1:0-540 GCF_006229205.1 Suricata suricatta | reverse complement strand
AATAATAATAATAATACCACACAAAAATGGTAGCAAAGGTGTCAGTGAGTGATTTTGTGATATCAGGAATAGAAACCTTTATACTGCTCCACAGGCCAAACACCAAAGAGTAACTAAAACTTTTAGAAACACTTGTGCAATTTGAAACAGACAATATCACTCCAATTATAGGAAAAAGTTCCCATGTTAAAGCAATATTTCAGGTAAAAGGGGGTTTACTTTGCATTTATGAAGACAGATCCTAGCCTTACAGGTTTACCAAAGCTGGAACAGAAGAACATGATTTTAAGCATAAGGGTCTTGAACATAGTGAAGAGAGCCAGCGGAGCTAATGTGGTCCGAGGGATAACAATAAGGGGAATCCCATTGAGTGCTGCATGGGTACACGGGGCAGGTAAAGTAGTGGGGACCTAAGAGGTGATAGGTTTCTCACAGTCTCTTCAGGTGTTGGCAGTATTAAGTAGAGCTCAGCACCCTGCCCTTAAGGTTTGGTACAATAAAAACCATTTTTCCAAGATATAACAGTGAAATTACTGGCAA
>NW_021908171.1:0-540 GCF_006229205.1 Suricata suricatta | reverse complement strand
GTGTACCTCAATGTTGAAATTGCATATTACAGGCTATGCTCCTGTAAATAAAGTACATTTTGTTATGCCCACACTCAGCTGCATTTCCTACTGTGATTTCTTTACCAGACCTTACTGTGACCTATTGCCAAATACAGTGCATTATTGGTGAGCTTTTTTTTGTCTGAACTTGATGTCTGTCCAGAAGACAAAAACACTGATTAGGTAGAAGGAGGATGAAAGTCCTTCAGGAACAGAATGACTCTGAACCTCAGCTACAAACTGCAGCTTATTCATAAATGTCAAGTCTCAAAATGTGAGGACTTAGTACATCCTGTCCTGAGGGTACCATGCTACCAACCTCAAATCATCCATCTCTGCTGAGAGGCATGACTTCCTTATGGATTGAAATTTAATGGAAAATAACCAAACATGAACGCTGGGCTAAATTTTTCAAGGCCGCTCTGAATCAGTTTTTTTAAATATAATACAATTTATTTTTTTAACATATGCAATTATTTTCCATCATTTACAATACAGTAGTTACAATGACACTCCAAA
>NW_021908170.1:0-540 GCF_006229205.1 Suricata suricatta | reverse complement strand
AAGCAGCATCCTCTATAATCCCTCTGAGGACACTCATCATAATTTTTTTCCTTTGTTCCCTAAATTAGCTGTTCTCTTCCGTGTCATTTGTTCTGATAGTCTATATTAGGTCTTCTGTTTCATACTGTGAATTTTCCTAAATTGTGCTGATCCTTGCTTTCCTACACATACTATTAGGCAGCCAGCAAAGGTTTCCGCTACAATTGGATCGTCTACCTCTCACAAACCATCCTTCTCAGTGGGAGGACTGGTAGCACTCAGATGTGTCACTATCAGACTTTGCTTTCTCAGCAGCACAAACTCTTCCAAACGTTCTTTGTCCAAGTTCTAGGATGGGACTAACCAGTCCTTGAATGGCTGTCTCTAAGTTCTGGGCTGATTAACAGCTTTGCACATGTTTTCTTACTTTCTCATGCTACGTGTGGAGAGCTCTTAACTACTGATTAAACTTCCACTATGTTCTTCCCTTTCTTCATAGTGTAGGCATAGGAATATAAACTCGCCATAGTTTCCCTCTCCTTCTTTTTTCTGTTTCTCCCC
>NW_021908169.1:0-540 GCF_006229205.1 Suricata suricatta | reverse complement strand
GTAAGTGCTGCTAACAGCTTCTGTGCGTGACACGCTATGGTTACCCCTTTATTTCTCCTTTAACACCCCTAACAGCCTGCAAGGTAGGTCTATCATCCCAGGTGGCAGCGAAGGCTGGACCGAGCAGAGGAAAGCGACCCCCGAAGTCACACGGCTCACGCAGATACAGACTCAGACATGACCACCCTGCCCCGGAACCCTTGGTGTCTCCCCTCTGCCTCATCCTGAACTGGCTCACTGCAAAAGGTGCAGCCTCTTCTGAATGCTGGCCGGGGGAGGGTGGGGGGGGCTTTCCTGTCCCCTCAGGAGTGGCTGAGCCAGCAGACTCAGGTGGGGGGGTGCTCGTGGGGGACTGCAGGGGTGTCTGGACACAGTTGGGAGGGAGCTCCTCCTGCCTGGGCTTGGTGACCATGGTGGCTTAGTCACAGTGGCAGCCTTGTCTGGTCTCTGAACCAAACGCAGCCACAACCTCCCTCTCCATAACGTGCACCCATACACCCACTCACAGGGTTCCTAGAGCCTGCTAGGAGGCCATCTTTG
>NW_021908168.1:0-540 GCF_006229205.1 Suricata suricatta | reverse complement strand
ACAGGGGACTTAAGGGACCTTTCTTGCCAAACTAAGGCTTCTCTGGCCATGACGAATATCCACAACGTGCTATTTGGAAGATTATAATCAGCCATTTCAGAGGCCCACTGATTTATGCTGCGCTTTTTATCATTATTCTTTCTTATGATGAATATTCTTTTTGTTGTTTCACTATCGTTTTTATTCTTCTTTTATATTTGTAGAGCACTAGATAGTTTTTGAAGCACTTTCTCAGACGCCATCCATTTTACTGTCATGACGGTTGATGGCCGTGTGTCTTCCGGAAGGCGGTCCCAGCAGGGTGCCGATAGGCCAACTGTCCCGGGAGATGTGAGGACGCGGACCGAGGCCTCTGGCGCCTTGTCCAAGGCTTTCCCACGAGCCCACACTGTCTGGTGGCGTGCCTGTGTTGTCCTTCCGGAGGTCCCACCTGTAGAACGCGTGAGTGTGAGAAATAAGGGCGCGCGTGGAAACAGGGCTCTGCGCTCCCACGTGCGCCGCGCACACTGACGCCAGGGGGCGCTGGAGTCACCCCATCCC
>NW_021908167.1:0-540 GCF_006229205.1 Suricata suricatta | reverse complement strand
GCTGAAATATAGCCTGAATTTTGGGAAATAAGTGATGTGTTAAATTGCTGGGACTCCAGGGTGGTGATGCACCCGACCAGCTGTGGGCTGAGATTATTCAAAGTCTCCTGAATCTGGGACACTCAGTTTCTCATTATGAGCAATGTGGAAGATAGTGATTTTCTTCAAGCTCATTTTCCTCACCTGATGTGTTTGTGCAGAGTATTTGAGATTAAAAAATTTTTTTCATTTGTTTCAGGTGTGTTCATAATTGCTTTATGAAGCATTTTTACGATGGATACTTTAAAATTCTTATAATTCCAACATCTCTGTCATCTTGGCATTAGACTCTGTTGATTATCTTTTCTCATTCAAGTTGAGATTTTCCTAGTTCTTGGTATGCCAAATGATTTTCATTTGTATCATGAACCTTTTGGGTATTGTGGGAAGAGGCTCTGGGTCTTATTTATTTATTTATTTATTTATTTATTTATTTATTTTTTATAATAGTTTATTGTCAAATTGGTTTCCATATAACACCCAGTGCTTCTCCCCACAAGT
>NW_021908166.1:0-1301 GCF_006229205.1 Suricata suricatta | reverse complement strand
AGGTGAATCACAAAAGTTAAAAGACATCATCAAAGCATGAATGATGTAGGGGTGAGGATTCTTTTCATGTCTCCATTTAGGCCTATGTAGAAGATATAGCAGTACATTGAGTGATTATAAATTACACTCAGTTATCCATTTAATAAATATGTATTCGATACCCACCAAGATTCTTATTTTGCTAGATGTCCTGGATATAATTCTGAGCAAATCTTGGCACAATTTTTACTTCTGTGGCACAGACATTTTGGTGGAGAAGACTGGCATTGATGAAGATAATTCTATGAGTTTGTGTTGCCTGGGCATTTATTTGTAAGTGGGCACAGGGAAGGTTGGGAGGAGAAGGCAGGGAAGATAAGGAAAGTCTTCCTTCAGCAAAGGACCCTTCAGATGAGCTCTGAGGCAAAGTGGGCATTAGCTAAGTGAAGAGGAAGGGCCAAAACATCCCCCACCACAGAAGAAAAAGTGCACCTAAAGAACTGAATGAAAGACCCTATACCTGGAGTGGAGATGGCCTGGGCCAAAGTGGCCAGAGAAAAGGCTGAAGTAATAGACAGGAGCTAAACTGGCAGGATTTGCTACTATCTTCAGAGCAATGTGATATCAAGTGCATGGTTTTTTTTTTAATTTTTATTTTATTTTTTTTTGTTCTTTAGAGAAAGAGAGTGCAAGCAAGTAAGGGAGAATACCAGAGGGAGAAAGAGAGAGAATATTAAGGAGACTCCATGCTCAGCCCGAAAATGGGGCTCAATTGCATGACCTGGGATCATGACCTGAGCTGCAATCAAAAGTTGGATGTTCAATTGCCTGAGCCACTCAGGCTCCCCAAGTACATCATTTTAAGTAGGGAAATGTCATGTTCAGATATTTAAAGGACTTCTCACTGTGGGTTTAATCAGAATGACAACATATAGTATTGATCTAGTGCAGCAATTCAAGTATGAGTTTGTTTTATGGACACAGAAATAGGTAAATTTATGAGATATCTAGGTGATATTAATAAGATTGGTGAGGGACTGTTGATAATGAATTGAATATTGGGCATGTGGAAGTAGAAAATGTAAAGCAGTATTCTCATATCTCTGGCTTGTATAGCAGAAGATGATTTATCTATCATCTATCTATCTACCATCTATCTAAAACATGTGGCTTGTATAGTGTATGTATATATGTGTGTGTATATCGTATATATACATATATACACAATCTGAAGTATCTGGAGTGAGTCTGATTCTTGGCTCATTTGCATTGAGAGAGAGAATAAAATTGGGAAAATGATCAGAAGTTCATTCTTGGACCTG
>NW_021908165.1:0-540 GCF_006229205.1 Suricata suricatta | reverse complement strand
TAGAAAATAGTGTAAGAGCTAAAAATTCAAAGAGGGTACTGTGAGGTAACTCTGAGATTGGCAATATCAGGATACTAATATCACCCCTAGAGCTGGAGAAACAGAGAGCAGATGCTGTTGCCAGGGGTTGGAGCTAGAGCTATCCGGGGAAATTGCATCCATGTCAGGGGCCACCTGTAGGAGTTGGGCCACAGAAGAGTTGTTTGTCGGGAGGTGGTACCATGGCAGAGACATAGTCACTTCCAGAAATACAACCCAAAACAGAGGGCATGGGGGAGAGAAATTCCCTGGCCTCTCCCTTCCTTCTACCCTCCAGTCTCCTGCCAGTGACTCCCATTAGTGGATTCAATGAATTAGCAAAAGAACCTTGGAAATGTAGTTTTCATAGGTCAGCTTCTTGGAATACAAGTCATAATAAAAAAGGGGTGGGAGAATTAATTTGAGAGAAACAGTAAAAAGTGGTATTTTAGACATAGGTTTATTCTGTCAACTGCTATGACCCTTAAATAACTCTTCATTGTCCTGGGAAGATTCCCTTCT
>NW_021908164.1:0-540 GCF_006229205.1 Suricata suricatta | reverse complement strand
AAAAAAGTCAGTTTTGGGGGCTTGGGTGGCCCAGTCAGTTAAGAGTCTGACTTCGACTCAGGTCATGAACTTGTGGTTCGTGAGTTCAAGCCCTGTGTCAGGCTCTGTGCTGACGGCTAACTCAGAGCCTGGAGCCTGCTTTGGATTCTGTCTCCCTCTCTCTCTGCTCCTCCTCTGTGTCTCTCGCTCTCTGTCTCAAAAATAAATAAACATTAAAAAAAGAAAAACAGTTTTAAATGAATGTAGACTTTTACTGGAAGATGAAAACGTAAAGGTCAGGAAGTAGAATTAGGGGATCAGGGGAACATCACCTCTACAATCTCTCTATATACACACTTTCCTGTGGGTCTGGGGAAAAGAAAAGCTTCCAGGCTTATGGGAGTACTGAGAGTCATAATTAATCAAGACCTATCTTCCTGTAGCATCAATTTCCATGGTTGGTAAACAATTTCATACATTTTGGATTCATATAAACTCAGATACAATTGGAAGTAAGTAGGATGCAAAACTTATGTACATGTTAATGATAATACAGCAAAT
>NW_021908163.1:0-540 GCF_006229205.1 Suricata suricatta | reverse complement strand
GATCAGGTGAGTTAGTAATGTTGGAAGGAGGATGGGACAAAAAACTAATAGTTATGGAATGCCTGTTGGGTTGTGTGCTAAGTACATTTATGCCCATTATCTTCTAGAAATTCCAGTTGGAGCCTCAAATATATAACAGCTGACACCTGGATCTCACAATCCTGGCAGTAGGAAAAGGCTCATTTGTTACCATCACACCCTAGTTATAAATGATATTCGTGTTTGGCTTATCCTAAGAACCAAAAAACAAGAGTTAGAATTTTTGCTTAGGAAGATTTTGGTCTGAACTCTGAATTAACATTTCATTTAGGTGCTTTTTTATGAAGAAGGTTGGGAAAATGATGAGTCATGGCAGTAAACCATATCATCACACGATTCTACCTTTTTCTTACCTGATAGATGTTACAACTATATTTATTGCTTCATTTTCATTTATTAGCTGTTGTTAAAGTAGCATGAATTGCCACGTCTGTGAATATGAGAGCTTTGTGAAGTTTACTCATCTCCATTGTGTACTGAAAGCAAAGTTAAATCATGTAT
>NW_021908162.1:0-540 GCF_006229205.1 Suricata suricatta | reverse complement strand
TAATCATCAGTGCTAATATGTCATGAGGTTAAAATAGTCTCCCTAAGAGTTAAGAAAGTATCTCCTACTATTATGATTATGGGCATCTATCTACATTTACATCAGGCCTTGCTCAAGTTGGAAAATGTCAAGGGAAATATGTATAATAAAACTTAATTATGTTTTATTTTACTTCCATCAGGTGTGATTGGACCAAAAAGCCACACTTCTTCTTGTATTACAAGGTTCTTCCTATTGGGAGCAAAAATCCAAAAAAGATAGAACACCTTATTCTGTCCATTCTGAAAACATATCAGATGAGGTACATATTACTTGATATTCTATAGAGAAGACCTAATGTGAAAAGACTAAACTTCTTTTGTCTGGCAAAACTTCAATTTGCTCCAACATAGAAGTATCCTACAAGATTGTTAATCATACAGCTAAACAGAAGAGATCATATATAAGAGGAGAGATCCTAATGAAGTCCAAGTTCTGTAAGTGGTCACAGTGTTGTATGACCTAGGGGAAGAAAACTACAATGGTGTCTGTCTTAACTGA
>NW_021908161.1:0-540 GCF_006229205.1 Suricata suricatta | reverse complement strand
GTCTTGGGGACCCTCCCTGCCTTCTCACCAGGAAGGTTGCTGCTAGACAGTGACTGCCTCTCCTAGTGTCCTTGCTGAGAGGGAGCAGAGATCAGAGAATGTCTGGCACCTGGAGACCCCTGTGAGCAAGGCTCCTCTGGGCCCAGATCGAGCGGCTCCTCCTTTCGTGGAGAGTCCACCCAGGGCAGGCACACACAAGGCTGTCACTTGTACATAAACACACAGGACAGAAGGGGTGAGAAGCCAAGAACGAATGAGTCATGGCGTTTATTTCCTGCTTTCCGGACCACGGCACGTCACTGCCAAGGTCTTCCACATTGGCCAGACATCCCTGGGCCCAGGCACGCACCGAGATTCCCCTCTGGATCCCAGACGAGGACGGGAGGGTTCCCGGCTCCTTGCAGCAAATGGCAACACCCTGACTCTTGAACACGACAAGTTCGAAGAACAGTGGCTTGGACGCCACTCACAGCCTGAGCCGCCAAAGATCCTGAAACCTTCTAACACAAGGAACAACATGGGAAAGCTTCCTCGGGAAAC
>NW_021908160.1:0-540 GCF_006229205.1 Suricata suricatta | reverse complement strand
TGGCCGCGCTGCGGCGCCAGTGGCTGCGGGACGCCCTGGCGGTCTACCGCATGTTTGGCGAAGTGCACGCGTGCGAGCTGTGGATCGGCGAGAAGGAGCAATGGCTGCTGGCCATGCGTGTGCCCGATTCACTCGACGACGTCGAGGTGGTGCAGCACCGGTGAGCGCGCACCCCTGGGACTTCCCGGTCCCCTTTCTCACGCACACAGCCTCGCCTTCGTTGGTTCAGAAGTTCCCGTTTTCGCAATGGGAGTAATGAGTGAATATAGAACGCTTAGCAAATACCTGGGTACGGGAAGCATTTCGGGAGCATTTGCTATCATTAGGAAGCTTATACTCACTTGGCAGGAAATTAAAACTTCTCCAGAGACATCCCAACCTGGCCCCTCCCCTGGGACTGCCATGGTTCCAAACGTCACCTCCCTAGCTAATGAAATAGCTCCGACCTGTCACTTTCTCTTCCATCACTCCACTTTACATTTCTTCATAGCCATTTCTACCCTGTGACACGGGACATACTGATCTGTGTTGGCTGACTTA
>NW_021908159.1:0-540 GCF_006229205.1 Suricata suricatta | reverse complement strand
TATTCAGAAGAGCATTGGCATTCACCTAGTTGTTTAAGCCTGAAGACTTGACTCTTTCTTTTTCTTCAAATCTCAGAGGAAATCAGTCTTCAAGTTCTGACAATCTATCTAGAGATTTGGTACATCGAACCTATTTATTATTTCCATACAAAAATATTTTTTTGAGGGGTGCCTGGGTGGCTCAGTTGGTTAAGCGTCCAACTTCAGCTCAGGTCATGATCTCACAGTGCATGAGTTCAAGCCCCACGTCGGGCTCTGTGCTGACAGCTTGGAGCCTGGAGCCTGCTTCGGATTCTGTGTCTACCTCTCTCTCTGCCCCTCCCTCACTGTTTTTTTTCTCAGTCTCGATAATAAATAAAACATTAAAAAATTTAAAAATATATTTTTTGAGCAGTTACAATGGATTGGGCTTCATTAGGCTCTGTCTTCACTGCCTCCTCCCTAGTACTGATTACAATATTCTCCTGACTTGATGGAAGAAATAGCTTCCTTGTAGTTGCCCTGAATCAGCTTCTTACCTCTTTGAATCTTTTCTCTCCA
>NW_021908158.1:0-540 GCF_006229205.1 Suricata suricatta | reverse complement strand
TCATGTGGCAAAAGGGATTTTGTAGATCCTTCAGTTAAGGATCTTGAGACAGGGAGATTATTCTAGGTTATCCAGGTGAGACCTATTATTGTTTGAAGATAGAGGAAGGAGCCCTCCACCAGTCAAGGACAACAGGCCACCACTAGTAGTTGAAACGGACAAGAAAATGGGTTTTCCCTCTAAGGCCTTCTGAAGGATTCAGCCTTGCTCACGGCTTGACTTTAGTCCACTGATACCAATTCCAGTCTTCTGGCCTTTAGAACTGTGGGAGAATAAATTTGTGTTGTTGGAAGCCACCAAAATTTGTGGCAGTTTGTTATACAGCCACAGGGAACAAATACATCAACCTTCAAATTAATTTGGAGCTTACCTACAATTTGCAATATTCAGTTCCATCTAGGAATGTGGTAAGCCTTTTCATTTATTTGAGTCTTTTATTTCCCTCAAAATGTAATTTTATTTGAACAAGTCTTGCAGATTTTGTGACGACATTACTGTGGGTGCTATAGTGAATGGAATTATTTTAAATACTTTTTCTTT
>NW_021908157.1:0-540 GCF_006229205.1 Suricata suricatta | reverse complement strand
TAGTTTGGTTCAGGTCATGATCCCACTGTCATGGGATCGATCCCCACATCAGGAATTCTCTTGCTTGGGATTCTCTCTCTGCCCCTCCCCCATTCTCTCTCTCTCTCTCTCAATAAATAAGCATTAAAAAAGATATATCACTATGACACAAATTTGTTTCACTCTTTTGATAGCTACATTTCAAGTGATTTCCTTTGCATCCTTTATGTTTTATTTTTAATGCTTTAAAAACATCATCTGGGCCCCCTGGATGGTTCATTTGGATAAATGTTCGATTTTGGCTCAGGTTCTGATCTCACGGTTCGTGAAATCAACCTCTGCATTGGGCTCTGTGCTGACAGCTCAGAGCCTGGAGCCCACTGCAGATTCTGTGTCTCCCTCTCTCTGCCCCTCCTTCAACTGTGCTCTGTCTCTCAAAAATAAATATAAACATTAAAAAACAAACAAGCAAACAAAACATTATCCTAACCAGAGTCCACAGACTTCACCAGCAAGTCCTTGGCAGTGAGGACATCCAAGCGCTACCATGGAATGACTCCC
>NW_021908156.1:0-540 GCF_006229205.1 Suricata suricatta | reverse complement strand
CAAATTAATAGCATGGAACTCTCTGTGAGATGGTTACCTATCTCTTTTCAAGTAGTTCAGTATTTTGCCTTTAAGTAATAAATATGCCTTGCTTTTTGACAATATCTCATTCTTTCATAAGCTTCATTTAATTGTGTTCTGCTACGTTAGAGAGGTGAGCAATTAGTGTGCAAAGGAAATAGGTGCATAAATGGTTACGAGTTTCTTATCACACAACTTTTACACTTGGTATGTGTGACTGATGCTGTATCTTATGATTAAAGGCTGGTATACTTTGTTTTAGTGATAGAATAAGAGTAGTAGAATTTGAATGAATTTCAGAGAAAATTGTATCTATTTTTAGAAATTTTACAAATGAGAGCTTAAGTCATCAAAATTTAAATGACTTGCCCATTTTTTTCTAAAATTCCTCTTCTTTGCTGGACTTTAGTCAGGGCTGCCCTGATTTCTATATTCTACAATTAAAGAACTATGATATATTAAAAACGTTTTAACCACATTCCTACTTTAATACTAATAACTGGCACATGCCATGTACCA
>NW_021908155.1:0-1301 GCF_006229205.1 Suricata suricatta | reverse complement strand
AAAAACATTTTTAAAACTTTAAAAATAAATAAATAAATAAATAAACCTAAAAGAAAAGAAAGGACTTTATCCTTAGAGCTATATATGCATGTATGGCAACTACCAACATTAACCTATATTCATTCTTCTTTAATTTATTCTCTCAAGAAACAACTATTCAATGCCAATTATGTGCCATCACAATGCTTGATCTTATCTCAAGTCTTTTACTATCACCTGGACTATCCAGAATGCTTCCATTCAACCAGAAAGAACATTGAAATTTAAGGTACAAAACTTCCTGGTCTGCCTTGCTTAGAAAAAGTTTAAATTCTACCTGGTGTCCCAAACCCTTGGCTATCTTGCCCATCTTGTTGGGGAATGTCACTGAAGAGATACAACTGCCAGTTGAGCTGTGTGTTGGGTCCCAGCACTTGCAGGCTCCTTACTCCCTGCCCTGGTCTTGTAATGTGGGTTCTGCTTGTCCTCCCCACTCCCAGAGCCTGTTCCAAGGACAGAGCCTTGAGCTAGAGATGTGGTGCTGAGAACACCTACACAGTATATGTGACTCAACTCAATTAAGGCCTCCATAAACTTTTAAAGATTTGGTGGGTGGGTTCAGGGACCAATTTGTCTTCCTGCCGCCGGAGACGAGCCTCATATGTAAGTTCCCTTTGTTTATTAAAATTGCTACTACCAACCTCTAGTGGCCTGCCTCTTTCTTCTGGTCTCTCCCTGTCCTCTGAGTATAGGGGCCACTTTCAGATTACACCAGAGAAGCTTCTTAGAGGGTTGCAAACCAACACATCCCTACCCCTCTCTAGCCATACCAAGCTACATCTATTTGAATATGCAATGTCCTTTCATGATTATGAATCTTTATAATACTGTTATCCTGGGATTTTCTTCCCCCTTCCTTGCCAGGTGAACTAACTCATATATATATCTCAGGTCAAGCTTTTCCTCTTCTGGCAAAATTTATCTGAACTGCCATCCCCAGAGTTAGCTTTCTTCCCACAGACATGGGTTCCTAACAGTTCTTAGTGTTTTTAATTGAAATTTCTTGTCTAAATGTCTTTTGCTAAATTATATATTCCTAGAAGGAAGGGAGCAATATTTTATCTTAGTAACATCAGCACCTTCGTCTGTTTCTGGCATACAGAAAATGCTCAGTAAACATTTATTAAATGATGGAATAAACACTAGGCAATTGAGGGAATACCAGCACTTAGTCTTTGTCCATAAAAGTCTAAAAAGTAATCTCATTGATTGTTTCTGTGACTGGCTAACCATGTTCAGGACTATCAGTCTCTTTCTTGGAA
>NW_021908154.1:0-540 GCF_006229205.1 Suricata suricatta | reverse complement strand
CAAAGGAGATGGACTTGCTCTCAGACCAGAAGTTGACCATAGCCTTGGGGGCAATAACAGATGAATAGAAGAGATCAATGAAGGACAGGTTGCCTAGGAAGAAATACATTGGTGTGTTCAGCCGGGGATCCGTCATAATAATGGTCATCATCCCAACATTACCCAGAAGGATCATGGCATACACCAGCAGAAAGAGCAGAAAGAGGAGAATGTGGAGCTCTGGGCGGACCCTGAAGCCGACAAGGATGAAGTCAGTCACTTCGGAGTGATTGTTTGTTACCCTGTCACCCATGGCAGAAACCTGCCAAGAGATACATGGAAAAATGAACAAATGAAACCTAGGCTTTGTTTCTAGTAGCATAAATACTTTCTTAAAAATAGAATATATTATTTACATCTTAATTAAATATTCACATAAAACAATTTTAATGTCATGAAGAATCAAGAATTTGCATTAGATAATACTAAGCTTAGGAGAATTTTCTGAGTCATTGTAGTTAAATTGTAAATTTGCTGTGACTTCGGTCAATAAGTAGCAGA
>NW_021908153.1:0-540 GCF_006229205.1 Suricata suricatta | reverse complement strand
ATGTTCTTTGATTCTCCAAGGACACTCTTTCAGGTCCAGTGCAGGTCCCCTCCCCGCCCGCGCCCCCCCCCCCCCAGTGAGGATCTCCGTAATGTGAGAGCTTCTCCGTTGCTTTGAGAGCCCCAGAGGGTATGTCTTTATTTGGAGGAACTCTGCCATTTCTAAATTCTGTTTGGCTTCTTGTGACACGGGTGTTGGCGTCATAGTGGGCATTTTGGGGTTTGATGCAGAAATCCCGGGAACACTGGAGACAGAGATCACAGGTTTTCTGCTTTTTACTTGCCAAAGTTATAGAGGCTTTAATCATAAATGTACAATATGAGGCTCAGAAATTTCAAAGGATCACAAAACATCTCCGTCAAATGACAAAATCCAATCCTTTATTTCAAATCAGAACTTCATTTGACTTTTTATTAACTGAAATTTGAAATTTCCACTGTGTGTTCCATTGCTCAATGGGGAAATAATTTAATGTATCTCTGTGTATCCTAGCATTTCTGCATATGAATGCCATAAGGGACCCAGAACATTTAGAAGTTA
>NW_021908152.1:0-540 GCF_006229205.1 Suricata suricatta | reverse complement strand
CAATATTAATGTGTATCTGAATCACTTGGGGATCCTGTTCAAATTTGGATTCTGATTTAGCAGGACTTGGGTGAGGTTCAGAGATCCTGTAATTATAACCATTTCCAAGTTGATACTGATGCCACCAATTTTGGTCTGTGGGCTTGTCTTTGTAGTAAGGCTGTGGTTCAGCATTTGAGTCACAGGTAGCTATTTTTAGACGTTCTCTACCAAGAATCCTCAAGCTCATCTCAGGGCTGAACATAGGTGGTCCAACGATGGACTCAGTAGGTGAGCTTGTGCACATGTCCCTTGAGTATTTCTCTCATGAGCTGTGCTACTTCTGGGGAGAGATGATGCCAGATGGAAGAGAGGTATAGGTCAAGGTAAGGGGAAAATGGATGGAGCTTCCATTCCTTCTCCAGGTATGCCACTCTACCAGTCTCCAGGTGAAAAATAAGCCTATCAACCCAAATCAAAGGAGGGAGGCAGAGACTTGGAGCACACAGTGAAGTGAGGCTGTAATCAATTTGTTTCCCAAGCAGGTGTCTGATAGATAGG
>NW_021908151.1:0-540 GCF_006229205.1 Suricata suricatta | reverse complement strand
TCTCTACCGTGTGCTCCCACAGCGCCCTCTGCCGGCTCTGCCAGAGCACGTGTCACCCTGGACCAGGGACCCCAGACACAAGCTCGCAGGATGAAGGAACTGGAACAAACCGGGGAAGCTGCCTGCTAGAGAACAACAGCGCCACCAGAAGGCGACATGTGGCAACTAACGTGAGTGCTCTGGTTAAGACACCGGGGAGCGGATACTGGCAAATGGGATTGCTCCTAACTTGAAGGAACGGTGGTGCCTTCAGCTTCAGCTTGACTTGGGAAAGGGGGCCAGGCACTGTTAGCTTGCCCGAAGGCCCAGAGAATATGAATTTTTATGTGAAAACTCCTGCATATAAGAGGGTTAGGGTTAGAGTTTGGGTTTAGGAGTTAGGGTCATGGTCAGAGTCAGGATTAAGGTTAGGGTTAGGGTTATGGTTAGGGTTAGTGTTAGGGATAGGGGTTAGGGGTTAGGGGTTAGGATTATTGTTATAGTTAGGCCTAGGTGTTAGGGTTAAGGTCTGCGTCAGGATCAAGGTTAGGGGTTAGAATT
>NW_021908150.1:0-540 GCF_006229205.1 Suricata suricatta | reverse complement strand
TGTGTGTGTGTGTGTGTGTGTGTGTGTGTGTGTGTGAGAGAGAGAGAGAGAGAGAGAGAGAGAGAAACAGAGGGACAGAGAAAGAGACAGAGAAATACACACAAAGAGAAAGAAAGATACACTGAGAGAGAGAGAGAGAGAGAGAGAGAGAGAGAGAGAGAGAGAGAAGGAGACGTGTGTTTCCCCAGGAGATATGTGCCACTGACACAGTAGAATGGCCAAAGTCTACCTTCCCAAAACCACTCCTCACACTGCACACTTTAAGGACTGTTGCTGAGGGTGGCCCAGCAGTAGCATCCAGTTCATGCCGGTGACCAAAAGCCTCCATATGCTCTGGCCCGTGTTCTTATCATGCAACAGTCCCTGAGTTTTTCTTGAGTAGCACCACCAATGTACTGACATCTATTCTGTGTCCTTCTAGATGTCCCAGACTTGGAGGAGGTTTGGCCAAGTCCTGAGAGGATTTGCTGGGCTCATGCTGAGGTGAGCTTGTCAGTCTTTGCCTGAGGAACACATGTTGCTTTCTTTCTTTTTTTTTTT
>NW_021908149.1:0-540 GCF_006229205.1 Suricata suricatta | reverse complement strand
GTGGTGGTGATGGTGGAGGGCACTTAAGTGGAAGAGCACTGGGTGTTGTATGGAAAACAATTTGACAATAAAATATTATGGAAAAAAAAATAAAAATAAATTAACACTTCAATAAGTTAATAAAACTTTATCCTCTTTGCTACAAGATTACTTATGGTTTTTGTCCCAAAAGCATTCTTTTGTTTTCTTGCTCCAGCTTTTTTATTTGGGAGATACACACTTTTTCACAGTAACCATGTGCTTGCCGTGAGCAACTGTGCTGTCATTCTAGCAAAATCGTGGCTCCTATTTTCTGTAACCAGGCATCCATCTTTGTTTATCAGGGTGTTACTAAAGCAGATGGTGGTGCCAAGTAAAAATTTTAGCATAAATGATAGAAATATTTTGTTTCGTTCTAGTTTATCTAAAAAGTTCACTTTTTAAAAGTTTAGCAGTTATTATCATGTCCAGGCTTACATGTCTTTTGTTACCTTAATATGACAGAAATCATAGTCCCCGACATCTACTGACCAGCATTAATTAAAAAACAGATGGACAAAT
>NW_021908148.1:0-540 GCF_006229205.1 Suricata suricatta | reverse complement strand
TCCTCTCCCCATGGTCCCCTGCCAGGTCTCTCTTGTTAGACCTATGAATGCAAACATATGGTATCTATCCTTCTCTGCCTGACTCATTTCGCTTAGCATGACACCCTTGAGGTCCATCCACTTTCCTACAAATGGCCATATATCATTCTTTCTCATTGCCATATAGTACTCCATTGTATATATATACCACATCTTCTTGATCCACTCATCAGTTGATGGACATTTAGACTCTTTCCATGATTTGGCTATTGTAGAAAGAGCCGCTATGAACATTGGGGTAACATGTGCTCCTATGCCTCAGCACTTCTTTATCCTTTGGGTAAATCCCTGGCAGTGCTATTGCTGGGTCATAGGGGAGTTCTATCGATAGAACTCCCCTACGTATTGATTTCTGAGAGAGAAAGAGAGTGTGTGTTAGTGTGTGAGCCAGGCAGGGGCAGAGAGAGTCAAGGTGAGAGAGAATACCAAGCAGGTTCTGCACTGTCATCACAGAGCCCAGTGCAGGTCTTGAACTCACAATCTGTGAGATCATGACCTGAC
>NW_021908147.1:0-540 GCF_006229205.1 Suricata suricatta | reverse complement strand
TATGGGGAAAGCCCAAATGTCCACTGACTAAGGAATGGATAAAAAAGATGAGGTATGTAATGGAGTAATGGACTACACTCAGCCATAAAGAGGAATGAGATCTTGCCATTTGCAATCATATGGATGGAGGTAGAAAGTATTAGGCTAAGTAAAATAAGCCAGAGAAAGACAAATACATGATTTCATTCATATGTGGAATTTCTTTTTTTTTTTTTCTTTTTTTTATTTTTGAGAGAGAGAGCGTGAGCAGGGTAAGGTCAGAGAGAGAGAGGGAGACACAGAATCTGAAGCAGGGTCCAGGCTCTGAGCTAGCTGTCAGCACAGAGCCCGAAGCGGGGCTTGAACCCACAAACCGCGAGATCGTGACCTGAGCTGAAGCCGGAGGCTCAACCGACTGAGCCACCCAGGTGCCCCATATGTGGAATTTAAACAAAAGAAATGAATATAAGGAAAAAGGCAAACCAAAAAACACACTCTTACTATAAAGAACAAACAGGGTTACTGGAGGGGAAGGGTGGGGGACAGGTTTAATGGGTGATG
>NW_021908146.1:0-540 GCF_006229205.1 Suricata suricatta | reverse complement strand
CTGCCTAGACCTAATTTCAAGCCCAGATGTTTTAATCTGGGGTTTTGACTCATCATTCTCTGTTCATTTCACGAGTTTGGCTATGCGCCCTGCGAAGCACTGGATAAATAAAACATGGCTCTGGGGCTCTGGACCCGCCCGGGATCTAGGCTTGTTCCACGAACAGGCCAACACACTCAGCTTCAGTGTGGCCAACGTCTGCCCCCGATGCTGGGCCTCCAGTGGGTGGACACCAGGCCCTCACTGCTGACGCGGCCGTTTGACCAGTCTCCCCGTCAGGTTCAGTGTGGCCAAAAGGTTGTCAGTTCAGGACTCAACGTCGGTGCTGACATTTTACATTTGGACTTGGCATTGTCCTTGGACTCCTGTCTTAGACTTAGATCTGCCTGCTGCTCCTGCATCAGGAAAATCATTCTCAGGCAGCTGGTGCTTGAACAGCCCTAAGACTTGTCAGCATCATTCCTGGGGTAACTGGAAAGCTGACCCACTTCTGCAGCCCTGGGCCGCAGGGCGTACGCAGACCAGACCTGCCAGGATGCC
>NW_021908145.1:0-540 GCF_006229205.1 Suricata suricatta | reverse complement strand
TCCATTAATGGTATCTAGATTTTGTTCCGAAAAGTTCTCTGTATATTCTGTTTAAATCAACAGTTGGCTTAATAGTTTTCCTAAGGCATTTTTTTTACCTAAGCAAAACAAGGAGGATGTTCTAAAACTTTCTAAGAAAAGAACCTCTAGATTCAGGGTCTGCTTTTCTCTTCTTTGTAAAGGACAGACATTACGAAGGAGTAAGGAATTGAAAGGAGCATTGTTGCTGTTGTTGCTCTTTTCCCCTCCATTACAGAGGCAATCAAATACGTGGCCACAGGGGGGGGTACTAAGGCCTAAAACAATTGATAGCACTTGAGCACTAATTAATTTACATTTTCATGTGTCTCTGCTGTACCAGAGACAGTTCTATTCACCCTTGGGTTTCAGCCAAAAATTATAGAAGTCTAGGCATGCTTAAGTTACCCTATCAGTCCCTCCTCCCTTAGTTTTCCACCATTTCATTTATCCAAAAGAGGATTCTGCTTATTGAAAGACTTCTTCACATTTGAGAAAAGTATTTTAAATAAGCTCTGGTGA